>NC_137454.1:13791380-14096630 GCF_964235325.1 Thermobia domestica | reverse complement strand
GGCTATATGACTAACGTCATATAGGAGTTATTAGACATCAGAATAAAATATTAAGAATGTTGCAGAGTTCAAGTCTTAAGGCTGTTATTATACTTGCAGACCAATGCTCATCAAATGAATCTCTTTCTTATTTTATTTATTAAGAACAAAACAAGAACTTATTAACCAAAAGAAAAACCTTTGTGTTAGTAAATTAGAAAGAGATATCTTTGAGTGTTAGGCTGCAAACACGACGACAGCACTAAGAAGCAAGCTCTAATTACATCTGAGTATGATGAATTCGTAAAAAAAAAAAAAAAAAAAAAAAAAAAAAAAAAGTTACAAACCAGAATCGCGAATTCCGTTAGGTAACCAAATTCTATTATGTAAGTATGCATGCCTAATCATGAAAATATTTTAATGCAGTGATGAATTGTCCGACCTATAACAGGCACGTAGCCAGGATTTCATGAAGGGGGGGCGGGGGTCCGTGACATGAAATGCTGTGGACATCACACCAGGGGCTCGATCATTCTAAACAATTTTACTGGAACATATATTGGTTTGTTTAGCCAGGATTTCATAACGGGGGGGGGGGGAAGGGAGAGACATGAAATTCTGAAGGCCCAGGAGCTCGATCAATCTAAACTACTTTACTATCAACATATATTGATTTGTGAGGATATATTGGTAAGTATTTTAATAAACTATGAAGAAATCTCTAGTTAAAAAAAGTATTGAAAAAGATTATACAATATTTACATCCTTCGTCTGTTTATTCTAATATAACAATTTTCCTTTCATTATGACCTCAATTATTATAAAAAGTACATATTCACTATTATAAAAAGTACATACTCAATAATGCCTTGTAAAATATTTTGCAATATCTGCGTTCCTTTTTCTGTAGAATCAAATGTTAACAGAACTTTTTTTCCACATATATTTTTGTTTTTATTATTCCGTCAATTACTGTCTGTTTCACATTACAGGTTAAAGGAGCAGTAGAAAATTGTTTTTGAAATAACATATTCGATATTGCAAGGGTGCGATGACGAAAAATTATGATAAAAAATGTCCACGCTCTTACACAACAGCACTATGCTTTCGGAAGCTTGAGATCTCCCTGACTAGTAGCAGAAACTCTGAGAATTCCGCAACTTTTCTAGAAATTTCGAATTCCCTAACTCATCCAAAATATATCGCTCACCTCGCAACCATGTATTGGAAGTAATACAAATTTCCTCATAAGAAAGAGTAACCAAAAGCTTCCTGTAGTTTATTTTTAACGCTGATCCTTTTTTTCCTCATTTCATTTTCTTTCATCCTTCCCTAATTTTTTCAATTTCTGGTCTCGAAGGGGGGGGGGTCCGGACCCCCGGACCCCCCCCCTTGGCTACGGGCCTGCCTATAAGAAAAATTTGGTTCCAAAATTTCCAGGGCCAAAATTACGCTTACTGTCGCCGATGCTTAATACATTTAACTTGCAAAATTCCTATTTTATTCGGATATCTGATAACTGCTATACAACATTAGTAGCTCTGCTTTCTACTGAATTATTAGGCCTATTTGTAATTGTAGTCAATGTCTAGATTTTAATATCCAGGGTATTTTGTTACAAGTTCCTCAAGGTCTGTCCACGTTTAATACAACGCAACTCCCAAACTTTTTTTTTTAAACACCTGATAAATGATATAAGATAGTAGCTCCATTTTCCGCTTAGGAAGTAGCTAACGCCTAAATTTCAATATTCGGTGAATTTTATTCAAAGTCCCTGAAGGGAGCTTATGTTTACTATCGGTGAGCTTTTGTCCGCCCCTGTATTATATAGGACTACCGGTCAGCTTATGTCCGACGGGCGGCGGTAATTTTGTCACCGGAAAGTTCGTCACTGTAATTTCGTCACCGGTAATTTTGTCACCAAAATATTATCTCTTATCTCAAATATGATATCTAAAATACGTAACTATTTATTTAATAATAATAATAATAATAATAATAATAATAATAATAATAATAATAATAATAATAATAATAATAATAATAAATTATTATTATTAATAATAATAATTTCAGCACGCAAAGTGTCACACATGTAAATATTTCGTGAAAGCAGAGAATTGTAAATAGCTGTGGGATTCTTCCTGTTATTTGAGGAGCGTCTGCAAATTTTGACTACCATAGCTTTGCTCAAATAAATGACACATTGCCGCAGAAAAGTAATATTGTTCTTCTCCTATTTTTATTGCTATTACAAAAAAGGAAAGAACTTAATACTATTCAGTACAGAAAAGTCTGAACCTCTGTAGGGACCTCTGATTACAGATTCCGTTTTTTGGTAACTTGTTTACTTGCAGAGTTGCAGGGCTGTTGAACAATAAACCACACGTGTTCAGTTGCAGTCCAGTCTAAATCTGTAAGAACGTTTGCCTCCAATGAATACGATAAAAGAGAATTTCCGGTCATACAAAATATTAAGAAGCGAAGTCAGCACTTTATTTGCCATGATATGTGGGGGTGGCGCGGTAGCTCAGTGGTAGAGCGTTCACCTCCGGTGCTTGGGGTCCCTGACTCGATCCCAGCTCGCTCCATGTCGACTTTGTGGTGGACAAACACTGTGTTCGTGGGTTTTCTCAGGGTTCTTCCGTTTCCTCCCACTTTCTTCATTCCACCATTTCACTCATCTCTCATCATCACTGTTTCCTTTAGCATAACCGTGGGACATACATATTTCATTTCATTTTTACCATGATATGAGAGGATTTAGCGAACATCATGATAATTGTCACTTCTCGTAAAATTAAGTTATTAGATGGACTGGATTGGTATTGAACCACAAGGGAAACTTGTTTGATATGTGTCTTTGTATCGAATTGCATAGGAATGATGAACTTTCTTTTCATACTTACTTGAAAGTCAAAAAAAATGTGGCATACAATGATGTTTCCATGAGCTGCCCATATCATACAAATAACAACATTGTTATCCGGAATTGGCTTTTTGCAAATATTGGTAATAATAATAATAATAATAATAATAATAATAATATGTAGAAACTAGATGACGATATGAACCCTGTTCCACTCAATGAATTTACGTGAATAAAAATATACTTTAGAAAAAATTAAGCTAGCGTGAAATGCGTTCCTGCATAACATTAGACTCAGTTTAAAATATATATAATTCTTTCTTCGATCGATCTATTCGTTTCTAAAAAAAGTTTTGACTACACCCTTCTAACGTCCGTCCGTTGATACACCACTTGCAGAAGAGGCTCGAAACCAGCCACAGAGCTTTGGGCTGCCATGAATATGTTAGAAGGGACCAAGTCATTAAAAATTCTCTTACAAATATTTAAGTTGTGCATTTTGTATTGAAGTCTGGAGGGGACATGAAAATTTTAGGGAAGGCCAGGCCCTCCCTAGCCCCCCTCTGGTTGCGAGCCTGTTGCAGAGTAGCACTTACCAACTTATTCTGAAATAGACTTATTACTATATTGTCACATTTTTCCTTATTGAGGAGAAGGTAGGTGAATGACCGCTCAAGACGTTGCCAATTTCAGTCATCTGCATCTGTCCATCAATCTCTTTTCTAGGAAACGACCGCGGAGTCGAGGAGGGTAGGTATGAGTGGGTCTGTTTTGTCAATTCTTTTGATCGAAACACCGCCCGAAACAATGAGGGCATGTGGTTCTCGAAGCCGTACATGAGAACGAGGTCGCTTCGTATTTTGAAGTGAAATAAATAAATAAGAATGTTGCCTTCTTTCCTAAACGCTAAACCTTTTTTAACTTGATGTAATAAATAAGCTATATGATACTGATTGATACAATTGGATCTGGAGGAGTATTCCTTTTCTATCCAGGGGTGTGTGTAAAGAAATTTGGAGGGGTGTTAGGGGGTTATTGGGGGGTGTAGATTACTTCCTTCCAATCTTTGTATTGTTCTCAATACCGAGACCACCGTATTTATTTGTTTCCGCTGGGATGTTTCCTTTTGGCAAGTACGGTACATAACTTTTTCTTGGAAATTTGTTACCAAAGATTTCTTGCAGATTGACGCATGGTTGAGTGCTGGGGGAGGGATCAATTCCTTCGCTGACTTATCTCAATGTGCTGTGAACTGACCATGAGTAAATATTTGGTCTTTTCGCTGTTGCTACCTTTCCCCTCGAACACGTGAGATTGGTTTATTGTTTCCAAAACAAAAGGAGGTACAATTCTCTGGTGGTTCTGTGTTTTGGCACACACACAGGTGTCACTGCTATGTTTGAATAATAAAAGGAATTTTCAAACCAATTCGATACATATAAGAAACAGCGAACAGAGGGAGACAAAAAATGTAGCAAGTCAAGTTTTCCGCGTTGGGCCATTGTAGAGAGTAAATATTTTGATAATGTCCCGTAGATGCGCTTAGACCTTTCCTACCTGTCCTTACCACTTTTCAGCACGAAAATATGTAGGATGTCTCAAATGATGAATCAATAAACAAGATAGAAAAATGAAATGAAATCTTTGAGTTTTACGTAGCACGGTTATGCCGGTTAGGCTAAAGGAGACGGTGATGATGAATAATGAATGAAATGGTGGAATGAAGAAAGTGGGAGGAAACGGGAGAACCCCGAGGAAGCCCACGCACACGGTGTTTGTCCACCACAAAGTTCACTTGGCAGGGACAGGGATCGAACCCGAGACCCCAAGCACCAGAGGTGAACGCTCTACCAGTGAGCCATCGCGACCCCATAAACAAGACAGAAAACAATACTTCACACTGCTATCATTTGTTGTAGGCCTACATGTTTATGAAGTTGTTTTCCATAGAAGCATAGCCCTCTTTCCGAAATAGCTCCTTCGTGTCGCAGAAATGTCAAATTTAATCTTGTTTCGAACTAGAGTGAAAGAGAGAAATGCAGCATTTGTTTCGCGGTATTTTTTTTATTTTTATTTATTTTATAATAATTATTATTTTTTTTTAAAGATGAGCGAGAGTAAGAAACGAGATGAAACTAGGAGATCTAACAAGGAGTGACTTTCGGATCCACAATTTAATAGGGTTTACAGTCCGCGTCGGGAATCGATACCAATACTATGTATGAGCTGTTGTAACGTAGAGTTCTTTTGTAGTAAAAGTGAACTTCAGTATCACACAAAAAACTTCAAGCATCTAGTTAATGTAATGCAATAGCAAAATACTTTGTCTATTACTACAGTTTTTTTTTTTTTTTTTTTTTTTTTTTTTTTGCAAGGAACAAGTAATGTGCAGCAACACAAAAATCTTGTTAAGACTAGAAAATCGTATTGTGTTTCTTTGCCGAACATAACATTCCCTTCCAAAGCATAGAAAAAAGCATGCTGTTCGTTAAAAAAAAGTTCACATTGTTTTTAAAATATTTTTTTTAATATTGAGCCAACAGCTTTGTGATATCATACATTTCTCATATTGTAAATAGTGGCTTTTATATTACGAGAATGAGTTCAACTGTACGTTATAGGCCATCTAAAGTGACATTTTTCAAAATTATTTATCACTAGATGTTGTAAATTGTCTCTCTTTTAGTTGGCGGGAAATATTGCGTCTAATCGGTAAATTTCACGGCTTCGGACGGGAAATTAGCTGTTACAAAACTGGCATCACTGATTTGAAATTAAGTTAGCAAGTTTTCCATCCTGACGTGGTTCTTGCGTGTAGTGGCGGATCGTGGACATAAGCTCACCTATATTGATGCAGAAGCGGACAGAAGCTAACCGGACATAAACTCACAGTAAATAATACAATTATGTCACAACAAAGTATGTTATAACAATGATAAAAAATATGTTTGTAATAACCTAATAATAATCAGCGCCGTTGCTACAGAGGGTCTGAACCTCTAAACCCTCTGAAAAATCTATCGTGGTGGCAAATCTCAGCATGTCATAGAAAACAGCATGCCAATCAAAGGCACTAGTGTTTTTTTTAATATTATTAATTTACAATAAAATGATAGAGAGTACACACTCCACAATATGGGTATACATTATTTTGTATTGTACAAAGTTCAAAATACATTATTGCCATTAAATATATTAAAATACTCAATTGCAGCAGCTTTGTCGAAGTACTGCATAATACATATTTTTTATTAAACCGTTTGAGACTTACGCTTTTTTAGGTAAATTTTAGACTTTCAGTCAAGCAACTATTTCGCCGAGACTATTTATCGCAGGATCATGGTCCATGCCAGAGATGGGCATTTTTGCTAACCCTCACTCACCCTCAACCACCCTCAGTCACTCTAGTCACCCTCAGCCACCTTCACCATCAATCGACTCCCTTACACTCACAGTTATCTACATGTACTTACTAAACAATAAGTAAGGGTAAATATCATTCTCATTCAAGTAAAGTAAAAAAATAAAAACAGATTTTACTATTTTTTAGGATTTTTGGATATCATATGACCCGTTGCTGTTGACAAGTTTTAAAAAAAGGAGACAAGATGCCAATAAATACCATAAGCGCTGTTCTTGCCTTCATTAATTAGTATGGTAGTGCAGTTAAAATTTTTCCTTTTTTCTGGGAACAATATGTGGCTTCGCACTATATTGCACCAACCCTTCCTTATATATATATCTATCTATATCTATATCTATCTATCTATCTATCTATCTATATATATATATATATATATATATATATATATATATATATAGATATAGATATATAGATATATATATGGGAGCAGGAAACTTCGGTGTACGGAAAACTCGGTGTGTGTCAAGAAAGATTCGTTGTAGTAGGCCGTAGGATTTATTAAAAACTCAACTTTGAGGATAAATGAGCGTATTAGTTTCAAGGATGTAATGTAGGATATACGCGGGTATACGGCGTATACCCACCTCTAATTTTTGGAAACTATCGCATAGCTACCTAAAATTTAGGAAGTACGCCGGTATACGCTACATTCGATCAATAGTATACTCACTTCATTGGAACAAACAACAACTGCTTTTCACGAAATTTTCAAAACAAAAATATCTCACTAAACAGCTGGTCGTCAGGCTGTTACCGCGAATAATGTCTAAATTCTTTTAAATTATTTGCGTTTTCGGGGTGTGGGAATCAAATTTTCTTAGAATCTCTTCTATAATGGAAAGCAGCGCTCTGAACATGCAGTGATTTTTCCTCAAGATGTCACATGCGTTGTTCCTACCTTCCAAATTCAATTCAAAGTCTGTCGATTGGATACAATTTGAGCAAGGCAATATGGAATAGAAAAAGTTCCTTTCTTAACGCGGAAGGAGGTTCCGAAAAAAATGTGGTCTTTACTTTAAGAGTTAAGAGGAAATTAAATTAATGTATTTACGCCAAGAAATCGTTGGCCTCCACAAAAATAACAAAACATCTGACCTATCGTTGGTCTAGTTCAGCGTTTCCCAACCTTTTTCAACTTGCGGCACACTACGGGTGTTACTTGGATTCTCGCGGCACACTTATAGATATTATTTGTAAATATTAAACACAGTGGTATTTTTTCTGTGATTATTGATCTCCTTCTCACAGAGAAGAAAGCTCGAACACTGGTTTTTCCCCGTGGTAAATCAATATGCTTATTTTTCATTCTAATTTAAAAATAGAAAACAATTGCAATGAAATATTAGACTCAAGTTTTTAAAAATACGCTTTCTTTTTTTTTTAAAAAAAAAAAAACAGTATCCAACCTTTTACTAAGAAGGGAGATCACTAAATAACGAACGAACAAACAAATCTCATTTACTTTTAAAACACAAATGTAGGTACTTTGTCGAAAGGATTGAATGATATTTTAATTTTTTAAGTTAGGAAATAGTCTGCAACAATAAAGAAGCAATAATGGTCATAACAATGATAACCATTTTTTTCAACATTAGAAATGTACAGAACAGTAACCCGGTATGAAACTTAAAATTGAAGATTCACAGTAGAGGTTCATAGTAATGTGAAATACAAATACGCATTTTTCCCTACCTTTTGCAATTTGATTGCTATAAAATTAATAATTGTTTCGATTCCTCGCGGCACACCAGCGGCCCATTCACGGCACACCAGTCTGCCGCGGCACACCGGTTGGGAAACGCTGGTCTAGTTTGAAGCATTCACCGTCGTTCCGAATACCACCGAAAACAACAGCGAACCTCGGATTAGTACTGTTCATTTGTAGCCGCAGTTGACATCAAAGAAAGGAGCGATTGATTTCGATAAATAGTCAGCAGCTAGTACTAGTAGTAGTTTTTCCTCAACCTACTGAAGAAAAAAAAGGGGACGGGGTAAAAGTAAACATATTTCTTCGTTATTTCATATTCTTTCAGATAAAAAAGAAAATTGAAGAAAATTTGTTAACAGGAAGAGGTAGAAAACAAAAGTCAGGAAAGACTTGTAGCGTATGAGCATGTCACACCAATCTTTAATCATTTCGATACAGCCGTCACTTCGAAAATACAGGTATTTGCTTAGTAATGTTTAATCCTTTGGGAATTTATGGTACGAATCGGTACCATGGAATAGTGCTGTGTTTAAACGCTTATTAAGCTCATATAACACGTATTGAACCCGTTTTTTTATTGGTCAAGTCAAGCATGGACCAAAGAGCACCCCAGATGCGTTTCGGAACCGGATGGTAAACTTGCCGGTGCCAAGTGGGGGCGGAAGGGTGAGGTAAATAAAAAAAACACCCTTGGTTTTCAAGATATCAAGATTAAAATTTTGCATTAAGTTTGTGTTCACCTTTGAATATAGACTCCGCAATATTGTTCCCAATCGTGCCCCGCACTTTCTAACTGGGTCAGATTACCTTCTTTTCCTTACTTTGAAGCAAGAAAACTAATTTTTTATAACAGTGTGACTTCCCTCAAGAGCAGCCTCTACTTTTAATTATGTGTTTGAGAACATATTGTCCTGCTAGAACACATTCAATATAAACATTTCTTTATTAAATCCAAATTTAATAATAGAAAATTTAAAAGGGCGAGTTGATTATAACCTGTATTTTGCTAAAACAACACCAATTAAAGTGAATGAAAGCTCAAGTAAGAGGTTTGTGACTATGAAATTTACGTCATAACACCACATTGAGTCTAGAAGTTATGTGTAATATTTGAGAATGATAAGCATAGTGTGATTCTAGTTTTCGATTCATCTAAACATTTCTTTAAGTATATAAAAACCGGTTCTTAAGTAGCATAATATAACGGAAAAATAGTACACTATATAAAATGAGTTAATATAAAGGACACCGTTAAAAGAGAAATGCAATTTTCGATTTACGAAGCTATCGCGTAACTTAGGATTTTTTGTGTTCATTTGGAGCTAAACATTTTTTTCAGCAGCGAGATTGTATGGGACTTCTCTCGTCCTGAAGGCGAGAACACTCACCACTCATTCGCAAGGAATCAATACGAAATATATGTGCCTGGGAACACTTAGCTGTTTCTTCAGGTATGTGGTAGTCTTTACTGGAAAAGGAACTGATATATCATCAATAAAAGTATTGTGGTAAACAACACCTAACTCGAGTTGTGGCAAACGACACAGCGTTGGTTCAGAGTAGCTTTCGAAAAATGACTTTAATAAAAGGAAGTGTGTGTGTGTGTGTGTGTTTTCTAGGATGTCGACTTGCTACTTTCTTTTGGGTCTAGGATGTTTCGGTGTAGGACGTTTCGGTGTAGGATGTTTCGGTGTACGGATGTTTCGGTGTACGGACGTTACGGTGTTCGGGCGTTTCGGTGTAAGGACGCTTAGCTGAAAAGGACGTTTCGGTGTATAGCCTAATATTTGATTCTATTAATCATATGGTTGTAATGAACAGTCATGAAGTGTCACGTAACATCGGCGTATTTTTTCTTTGTTCTGACTTTATGTCCGCCAATTATTTGTTCCATTTGAACAGTACTAACAAGGAGACTTACAGAAGTGTAATTTAATGATTTGAATGAACTTTGCATACTTGTAGAATATCAATAATAATAATAATAATAATAATAATAATAATAATAATAATAATAATAATAATAATAATAATAAAATCGACACGTAATTTTTTATTTCGGCAATGGTGCGGGTTTAAGGGTAGGAACCACCCTTTGAATGTTAGGGGTGACCTCCAAGCACAAACAGAAAATAATCATTAAATTAGAAGATTAAATGATACGGCCAGCTTATTGCCAAGGGGGTTTTAGGACAGATGATTCAGAACCAGACGATAAAATTACAAGATTCAAATTGGCGGATCCAATATGATGACTACAATTACAAATAATCCTCTGGTTTGAAATGCTCTGCAGTTAGCCAAGAACAATTATATTGGCAGGGGCTACTGCGAGAAGGTGCAGACTGATTTGAAACCCCTTTCTGTACTTATTTTAACAGGACGCTTGATTAAAGTAAATCTATAGCCAAATTATTTAGAAGCCAGACCAAATGCATTTGTCGCGAATGTGAAAATCCTATCACTGATTCATAATCAGTTTTCTTCTCCTAGATTTGTAATCTTATTGGGTATGCATGATATAAAAGCGGTTATTTGGAAGAAAATCCACCTGTGTTTGAAAATTTTATTTCAAAGATTGTGCAGCACTTTGCGATTCGTGCTCAGTAATTCCGTAATAAGGTGTGTGTGGTGTAAACAATGTTTATGCATCACACACTTTTTTACGGAATATCATTACTGTAAAACATTTTCTCAATCAATTCATAATTATAACATTTGAGTATGAAGTTCTGACATAGAGTGAGGCGAGGGGACTCACTATAAATAAGCACCTCGAATAGTGGGAGGTAGAGACTTACTTTAATCAAGCATCCCATTAAAATAAGTACAGAAAGGGGTTTCAAATCGGTCTGCAACCTTCTCGCAGTAACCCCTTCCAATTATAACAGCATTTAATTTTTATTTTATTTAATAAATTATATTGTCTATTTCATGAATTTATTTCTCCCTAACGAATAATTTTCATTTTGAAGAGTGGACGTTTCGGTGTAAACATTGGACCTTTTACACCGAACTAGCCTCACACCTAAACGTCCTTACTCCGAGACACCCGTACACCGAAACGTCCTACACCGAAACGCCCTACAACAAAACGTCCTACACCAAAACATCCTACACCGAAACAGCCGTATCCCCTTTCTTTTTTATTCTAGCCCATTGTTTTATTAGAGAAAGTATTCTTTTTTAATGTTCGTGATTTAAATTTTTTGATTTTTCTAAGTTCTCCTTCTGGCCTATTTTGGTGTCCCTTGCTTTAAAAGTATTCTTATATATAATGTTATGTTGCTTTAATTTTTATTGATAAACAGGGACATACGCAGGGGGTCCTGGGGGTCCGGACCCCCCGAAATCCGGACTTTTTTTTTTGTAAATTTAGTCTTATTATAGGGGCAATTTTACAATTTTTAATATAATTTAGCCTGAAATTCTGTTTGAACCCTCCCCCGAGAAGCTCTGGAACCATCCTGAAATAAATTCCTGCGTACGTCCCTGTTCATAAATATTAAAATTACATCATACAGTGGTAACATTTTGCGGAGTATACATTTAAAGATCTCAAGAAGAAATCAGTAAAATTTTCGTTTATTTCAAAGAATAAATAGAATGTTTCCTCATACAAGTTAATGGGCTGAGAAACCATGATGCTGTCGACATTCAACACACTTAAGTGCTACTCTTGTTTGTTGGGATTTATAAAACCTACAATTAAAATAATACCTATTTCGCTAGATATTTCTATGAACGCACGGGTTCATTAGTTGTTAGTATATAAATTTCCTACCTTGAAACTCAACCGGTTTCCCTACTCTATGATGTTTATGTAAAAAGAAAAAAAAAGATGCCGTGGAATTTGTTACTAAAACAACAAATACAAATGCGAGCCTCAAACACTACTAATGAAAATCTATGAAAAAGACATTTCTATTTCCAAAACCAGCCTCAAATGTCACACACTCTTCAAGTGAATAAATATCACACATTACTAATAGTACATCGACTCTCTCGCCCGACTTCCGACGCAATCGACTCCCTCACCCACCCTCACCCTGACCCTCAATCGACTTCCTCACCCTCAATCGAACACACTCACCCTCAGCCACTCTCACCGTCAATCGACTCCCTCATACAGTTACCTTTGTCATTTTATATTGGGCTCGCTTGGGCTCACTTCGGTTAGCAGTTGTGCTCGCACTCATTTCGGCTTGCTCTGACTTATTTTATTAGGATTCGGGCTCGCTCTTAATTATTGAGCCCGAGCTCAGTTGAGCGCGAGTGACTTGCTCGAAAGTTTGGACACCTATGTCCTAAGCCAAATTTGTAAAAAAAGAAAAAAATAGTATTCTTGGATATCATATGACCCGTTGCTGTTGACAAGAATTAAAAAAAGAAGACTAGATGCCAATAAATACCATAAGTGCTGATCTTGCCTTCATTAATTAGTATGGTAGTGCAGTTGAAATTTTTATTTTCTTCTGGGAACAATATGTGGCTTCTCACTATATTGCACCAAGCCTTCCATATATATATATATATATATATATATATATATATATATATGCAAGTGATTTGGGAACCTGAGACTCCGCAATATTGTTCCGAATCGTGCCCTGCACCTTTTGACTGGATCAGATTATCTTCTTTCCCTTACTTTGAGGCAAGAAAACTAATTCTTTTAACAGTGTGACTTCCCTCAAGAGCAGCCTCTACTTTTAATTATGTGCTTGAGAATATATAGTCCTGCTAGAATACGTTAAATATAAACAATTCTTTATTAAATCCGAATATAAGAATAGAAAATTTGAAAGGGCGAGTTGATTATATTTTTATTTTGTTTTATTTATTTAACAATCTAACTCCAACAGGGACGATCATCTCCAATTATAGGAGCTTTACTACAGTTGATTTACAATTTTGTAGCCTCTATTTTGCTAAAAAAAAATTAAAGTTAATGAAAGCTCAAGTAAGATGTTTGCGAGTATGAAATTTACGTCATAACACCACATTGAGTCTTAAGTTATGTGTAATACATTTGAGAATGATAAGCATAATGTGGTTCTACTTTTCGATTCATCTATACATTACTTTGTATATAAAAGTACACTATATAAAATGAGTTAATATAAAGGACTCCGTTAAAAGAGAATCTATCGTGAAATTTAGGATGTTTCGTGTTCATTTGGAGCTAAATAATTTTTCAGCAGCGAGATTGTTTGAGACTTATCTCGCCCCGAAGGCGAGAACACTCGCCACTTTTTTGCAGGGGATCAATACGAATATAAGTTCGCGGCAACATTTAGCTGTTTCGTCAGATATGTGCTAATCTTTACTGGAATAGGAACTGATATATCCTGAATAAAAATATTGTGACAAATAACACCAAAATCGAGTTGTGGGAAACGACACACCGTTGTTTCAGAGTAGCTTTCGAAAAAAGACTTTATATAAATTTCCTACCTTGTAAATTCAAGAGGTTTCCTTACTCTATGTTTTTTTTTTTAAAAAAAAAGATGCCATGGAATTTGTTACTAAAGCAACAAATACAAATGCCAGCCTCAAACATCACTCATGAAAATCTATGGAAAAAACATGTCTATTTCCAAAACCAGCCTCAAATGTCTCACACTCCTCAAGTGGATAATTATAACACATTACAAATAGTACATCGACTGTCTCGCCCGACTCCAGACTCAATCGACTCCCTCACCATCAGCCACGCTCATGCACCCTCCCTTACCCTCAAGAACTGTTGGTAAGCCAAGCTCCTTAAATACGAAATTAGAATGGTTAGTTTAACGTTCCACGGCTATGCCCTTTATTCTAAGGGAGACGGGCGACTAATGCAAATGAATAAAGGTAAAATTAAGTGGTTGTGTTCGCTCACCGAGAATTGAACCCGTGACCCTGTGCATCACTGGCGCACACGCTAACCACTAGACTAGCGATGAGGAAGGTTTTAAATTTGTATTAGTTAAAGTTGAACTAACCACTAATTATGTTTCCATATGGGAGTGGCAAAACATAATGTGTAATGGTATTTAAGCAGGCAACCAAATCTCAAACTTATCAATTAAATTTAAAATACTTTAAGTTCAGTGGTGAAAACGATATATATATATATATATATATATATATATATATATATATATATATATATATATATATATATATATATATATACTGCTAAGCAGGCATGTAGAAGCTAATACGTCATTCTATTAAATTATAGATCATCCCTTACAACGAATGTTATGAGAATTTATGACATTGACACGTCTTACAAGGAATACTTTTCCAAGAATTACAGAATTTTCATGACCTTTCCACCCCTCTCGAGCCTCTATAGTTTGCTTCTGACAAAAAGAATGTGTTTTCCGCATGAGTAAGTAACTATTCCAAGAAAAAAGTGTGTGATTCTAACGACTGCAAACATGTTTATAATCTGTTTTAAGTCAGACATAAATATTATGTTTTTGTTTGGTTACATAAAATATGCTATCTTTTCTAGCTATATGACCACTCGAAAAAAATACTAAAGAGGGGAAAAAATGAAAATGTTCTTCAGGGAGAGAATTAAATTTTTGTCACACGGAATATCTCTTTCACCATCCCCATTAATTCGTACACTGGGCCAGCTGATGTTTTGTGACCTAATTACGTGACTCTGTGCTAACCAGGTTGCTACTCTATTTGAAGTTCGCAGGAAAGTGCTATTTCAACCACTTCCCAAACAAATAACTTTCAAGCAAACATCCTTCAGGAATTCATTCTGGTGATGGGCATTTTCACTAACCCTCACTCACCCTCACCCTCAATTAATTCCCTCACCATTACCCTCATTCACCCTCACCCTCAATCGACTTCCTCACCCTCAGACTCAGCCACCCTCACCCTCAGTTGGCTCCCTCACCCTCACCTTCAGCCACCCTCACCCTCAGTTGATTCCATCTATAACGAAATACTTTAGTTTGCATAATATTTACCTGTACCGTGGGCAAAAAGTGCTCATAAATATGTAATATACTTAGTAGAATGTTCATTTTAAATTAACAGAAAGGAAGAATGTCTTTAAGATATGTAAAAGATTATTATGGGATATTTGTGGCTATGTACATGTTATGTGTTGACCTAGTTAAGAGAATTTATGTATTTCACGGTTTGAAAAAAAGAATATTTACGACATATCAAAGCAATAAAGGTGAGACTAATGATCTTTAAATGTCTGAGTTGATTTTTGCATAAAGAAAAGTAATTATCGCTTCGTAACGTATATTTTAAAAGTCGAACCAGGTTGACGACGTTTTTCTATAGAGTCGTTATAAAAATTTGGTTTACCAAACCCGGGACTTTTGAAAATTCAGTTCCCGAAGAAGGAAAGTAGGGCTGAATTTACTTTGATATTACCATTTATGAATACGAACTTAACCGTATTACGAAGCGGTAAGGTCATCAAAAGAAAAATGGATAGTGAAATAGTGCAACAGGAATCTAATACCAGTAATCCAGGTGAAATTAGTGCAACACCAAGTTTGTCATCGGAGGATCGGCTCTTGTTAGCTGTACAGCGACAAATTATGCAAATGACGACCGAGATAACACAGAAGCTCAATGAATCTAACACAAACATGGAACAGAAGTTCTATGAAGCTAACAAGACCATGGAACAGAAGTTAAACGAATCTAACCAAACCATGGAACAGAAGTTCTATGAAGCTAACAAGACCATGGAACAGAAGTTAAACGAATCTAACCAAACCATGGAACAGAAGTTCTATGAAGCTAACAAGACCATGGAACAGAAGATAGAACTGAAATTTAACGAAGTTACCCAGACTATGGAACAGAAAATAGAACTGAAATTTAACGAAGCTGGCAAGCAATATGAAGAATTAAGTAAACGGATAGAACGGATAGAACTGAAATCAGATGATACGAAACAAACAATCGTCCAGGTGATGAACGACATATCCTCTCAGTTTGAAGAAAAGTTAAAAAGGATATCGGATGAGTGTCAAGAAAAGCACGATCATCAAAATCAAGAAATCTGTGTTGTAAAAAAAGATTTAACGTTAATAGAATCTTCCATTAAACAGCAAAAGATCCAGTTGGCTACTATGCAGGAAGAAATTAAAACGTTACAGGCTAGAGACAACATTTATCGCAATAATCTGGGCAGTGATCGCTTCGAGTTTCCCCAATCACCGGAGGTGAATACGCCTTCGCCAGAATCTGAGGAGGATATTATATTAGAAGAAAATTGTCCGAAGATCACTGATGAACGAAATATAGATGGTATCATGACACAGCACGCCACGGATCGGAATTATCACACCACAAGAACAAGGAATGAGAAAAGAAAGGTAAAGTTAAGTGTCAAGATGAGCGAAATCAAAGCCATGAGCAAATTTAGTGGTAAGTGTAATGAAAATGCTACTTCTTTCTTAGAGAAATTCCAAGACGAATGCAATATAATGTCTATCGACCGATCACAATACATGAAATTAATACCCCATGTATTACTCCCACCTTGTTCCTTATGGTTTAAGGCAATACGTGATCACATTAGTACATATGAGGAATTTAAAGCGGCATTGATCGCGAATTACGAAAATGACTTTTTGCTGGCAAACAGAGATGCCACCCTTAGAAATCAACATTTCAATCCTCGATTGCACAAATCAATTGTAGAGTTTGTTGTAAATGTCTATAACGAATTAAAGGTTGTTAATACCTTGCAATCGGAATCAAGAATAATTGCATCGATTCGCAATTTGCTTCCATTTAAATTACAGCAGATCTTATTTTCCACCCAGTGTATGAGTTTCAGTCATTTATTAATGCTTGTACAATGCTACGAAACTCAATATCATGCTATGAATCTAACACAACCAGGAATGGGTAAAAATAAGAATAATTCAGATCATTTGGTCCCTGTTCGGAATTTGAATATCCGAAGTGTGAATAATACTGAACCGAACCTAAGACGAGTATACTCTAGCAATCAAAATGACTCAAATAGACAAAGCTATGTTGGGAATCGACCTAACCTAACCAATCGTGACAATAATTATGTCAGATCATTCAACCGAAGTAGACACAAAAACAATAGAAATACATGGCGAAATCCTAGAGATGCTACAAATCCTATGTATAGACATAATCGTTGTTCGAGAGATGACACTTCATATCAACATCAAAATCACGATGAAAGACATGTACAACGTAATGTAGAACCTAATCATGATAGCGCAGTACAGTGTACGTTATTAGAACCGTATGCAAGTACGAATGTAACCTGATTACCGTCAATGAAATTTAGCTTGACTCATATCAGCTCTAGATTCTCATGAACATTTATTTTCAAATTTATGTGATAATGTCAAGTTAGAAGATTCAACAATTGTAGATTATTCCAATTTAGTGAATATAGTAAAAATGAAGTAACGGTTAAACCCATATTCGCTATAGATTTTTATGAACATTTATTTTATTTTTATTCAATTTAATTCTCTTTAATTCTCATTAATCAATGATAATTTTCAAATGATTTTTATTCTTTCTTGTTAATGTGAAGAATCATAATTCGATTTATAATTAATTAAAGGCAAAGATTATTTATATTAGATTGATTTGTGTTGAAAATTTAATTGTCAAAGATTATGTTAAAAGGAAGCTCTATTCTATAAAATCAATTATTCAACGACTACCTTAAATAAGATTCCTCTTTATTATAACATCTTAGTGCTACTATGTATACCTTTAAATGTAACATCTGACTTGTTTGTTATTTAATGCGCCCGTAAGGATTAATATTATTTGTAACCCACGTTTGTCCTTTACATTTTTTGAAATCGCAACCTTCGACGACTAATTAAATAAGCGACGATATTTTTAATAAGAAAATATATATTAATAATATAATGGATAATAATGAAATACATATGATTAATGTGATTAAAGATAAATATTGATGAAATGAAAGAATTGTTATGAATGTATTTATATATATATGTAAGTGTGAAATGTAATGAATATATATAAGGTGCGATTAAAATATGATGGACATATGTAATGTATGAACATTAATGTAATCAGACCAGTGGTTCTTGAATATAAAAGCCAAGCCCACTCATGACTTTTATATTCAGTCCCTTCGTCGGGCGACATTTTCTATAACGAAATACTTTAGTTTGCATAATATTTACCTGTACCGTGGGCAAAAAGTGCTCATAAATATGTAATATACTTAGTAGAATGTTCATTTTAAATTAACAGAAAGGAAGAATGTCTTTAAGATATGTAAAAGATTATTATGGGATATTTGTGGCTATGTACATGTTATGTGTTGACCTAGTTAAGAGAATTTATGTATTTCACGGTTTGAAAAAAAGAATATTTACGACATATCAAAGCAATAAAGGTGAGACTAATGATCTTTAAATGTCTGAGTTGATTTTTGCATAAAGAAAAGTAATTATCGCTTCGTAACGTATATTTTAAAAGTCGAACCAGGTTGACGACGTTTTTCTATAGAGTCGTTATACATCATACTCGCCCTCAGCCACCCTCACCCTCAATCGACTTCCTTACCCTCATCCTCAGACACCCTCACCCTCAATCGACACCTTCACCCTCACCCTCACTCACCCTCACCCTCAATCAACACCGTCACCCTCACCCTCAGCCACCCTCACCCTCAGTTGACTCCCTCACCCTGACCCTCAGACACCCTCACCCTCAATCGACTCCCTCGCCCTCACCCTCAGACACCCTCACCCTCAGTCGACCCCCTCACCCTCAGACACCCTCACCCTCAATAGACTCTTTCACACTCACCCTCAGACACCCTCACAATCATCTACCGAAATGAGGGTGAGGGCGGCCCTCTTGAGGGCAAAAATGAGTGAGGGTGCCCATCTCTGCATCAGACAGAGAAGTGATGGCGCAGATAGCGGCATCTATTACCATCAGACAGGGAAGCAATGGCGTAGATAGCGACATCTATTACCCTCAGATGAGGAATTGATGGCGTAGATAGCGACATCTATTACCATCAGACAGGGAAGCGATAGCGCAGATAGCAACATCTATTACCATGAGACAGAGAAGTGATTGCGCAGAGTGACATCTATTACCATGAGATAGAGACGCAATAGTGCAGATAGCGATATCTATTGTGGTCAGACAGGGAAGTGATAACTATTTCTTATTAGAATTAACATGACGCCAAACTGAAAGTTTACTTTTATTATTAGGATGTAAGCTTTAGAAAAATAATTTTAAAATTTTAATCAAAACATCTTTAATTTAATTATTAAAATACTAATTTGATATTTATAATGTATCTTGAAACTATTTATAATTATTAACAATGCCTTCTAGAATATCGGAAATACTCAGGCTGTCTTGTAAGTCTTAATTAGATGTTAAGGAAGAACCGTGTGTTTTTCCGTTTATCTTAAATTAGCAACATCTTCTGATGCTTTTCTTTTTAGGTTTTAGGTAGATTGTTTTATTTTTATTACTTCGATGTCCTATTTTTCTTGTAATCTGTTTCATCTGCTTTTTTATTATGTGAGCTTTGTGAATATTTACATTTTAAGTTTATACATGGTTCGATTTTATTCAAGTATTTTATCGATGTTATGTTAGCTTTAACTTTTTCAGAAGTCTGATTTTCATGATTGGTTTAATTTAAAGAGTTCGTTTTTGAGAACTGACATCAACTTTCCCGTCATGGAAACAAATAGTTACCATAATGACGACCCAGTAAATCCGTAATCAAGTACGTAGGTATAGTGGCTCTCATAATACATCTGAAAATATACGAATTTATGTATCTATGTGTAAAAATATACTTAATAAATTTACTGTGAAAAATTATAGTATAGCTAACAAAACATCAAATAAGTGAAGGATGTTATAAAATACAGGATCTGTCCATATGTATCTTCATCCTATTAAATTAATGAAGCCAAAAAACAACCGAGCATTGGCACATATGATTGGCTACTTTCGTTTCCGCCATGAATGTTGGCTCAAAACATTGCGATCTTATTGGGCGGAGTGGGCCTAGTATGGGGTGGTGAAACTGTGACGTATGTCTTCAAGATTTTGTTGTAAGGGCAGATCCTCTATTTTATAAGATCCTTGAATAAAATAGCAAAACATAGTGTTGGTGGGTGCATCACAAGAATATTGTATAAATATTACCTTTCCTACGTTAGAACCAATTTGAATCAACAGCCTACTGGATACCTTTGATACACGATAATGGTCCAGAGTATCATTAGACTTATGTCTTTTTCTGGAAAACAAAAATAGAAAACATAGATTGAAACTGTAATAAAAGGAAAGAATGAAAATGAACGTTAACTACGTCTTTTTATTCATCTGTTATTAATCTTCTTGTATGTTCGGCAACATGATGATGATATGTGCTTTCACGTGTAAGGGGATATAGTTCATTCAAATTATGATTCTACTGGTGAAAAAATCCGGGAAACTGACTTTTACCAATGAACCTTAATATTGCCACCCGAAATAATACCTCAAAAATCACCATCGATTTAGGACCCTGTTAAAAGTTTGATTGCCACGGCCCAAAGTTAAAAAATAAAATCTTCGTGAAACTATAATGAACTATTGGTGCTATCACAAAAATTGTTAGGAGAAAATTTTAAGTACACGAAAGAATGATTGTATTATTTTTTTTTGGTCAAAAGTAATTGTTAAGGAGATATTTCGTTGTGAAGCGTAACAAAAAGTAAATAGTGTTATATATATATACGGCTACCAGAGATCCCGCGGTTTAGCTGAAAAAGGAATCATTACTCCTCTAAAAATTGTTCAAAACTTCAATGTCCCCATTTTCCTCCTAAACATACGTAATTACCGTGTTTAGTCGACTAATAGTCGCCCTCGCATAATAGTCGCACCTTAGATTTGAAGTAAAAACATTCGCAAAAAAAAAATTCTGCATAAATGTCACAGTCTACGGGATTTTTGTCTTTGTGAACGAGATTTTGTTCGAAATTGCTTGCGCGAGTCCGAGCAAAAGAACTTTTCGTGTTTATTGACACGTAACATCGTGCCCCATTTGTCAACCTACTTCCACCCTCCATTCTGCGCGCCCTCTCCAAGTATGACATCTCAATATGACTCCTGTTTACAACCACCTTGCCTGCTCTGGCATTCCATCGTGTTGCCTCGACATTTTCAAACATCTTGTGATTCTAAGAATTACTTCTTGGCTGGCAGACAGTCTCTTGCGCCAAAGCGACACAAACCACCTTCGTTACTATGCGACTTTCATTTTTTCATTTTATTTTTTATGTTGACACAATGCAGTATGTATCAAAATTCGAAATTGTTTTGATCGTAGAGTGATAATTGAATCGTAAGTATTCCTCCGTAATAGTCGCAGCTGGATTTTCGCACTAAAAAATTGGTACAAAAAGTGCGACTATTACGCGAGTAAACACGGTAATGTCATTTGGGTGATATTTAATTAATTTTCAAATTCCAGCAAAATGCAAGTACGTACATAGTTGTAATTATAACTAAATTGTAAATTTTCATTGCATGTTGCGATGTTTTAGTGCAGTGGTTCTCAACCTTTTCTGACTGACAGCACACCTTTACTGAACGTCTAGGACATAGCGACCCACTTGTTTGATATTTTAATATAAATAATAATAATAATAATAATAATAATAATAATAATAATAATAATAATAATAATAATAATATCTATTTTAATAATGAAACCAATTAGTTTTAATAAAGACTCTATATAGCACTGAACATTATTGCTACCACTGAAGGTGTTGACTGGCACAATCTGTCTCCATTTTAACTAATTATTAAATTCTTCATGATTTTTAAATTCTAAAATTTCGCGACACACCGTAGGGGATTGCGTGACACACACACACACACCAGAACCACATTTTCATAGTATTCAGCTTTTTTAGTCTGAAAATCTTGGAGCCCTATATAGACATATATGATAATAGGGTAAGTCCAGTATCACGTTGAACAACATCGTGTCTGGGGTTTTCTCGGGGTTCTCTCGTTTCCTCCCAAATTCTCATTCCACCAATTCTTCCATCATCATTCATTTGCCTTAATCATTGTCTCCCTTAGCCTAAAGGGCATAATCGTGAGACGTTAAACTTAAAAAAAGGACGATGAGTACAAATAAATATGTTCACAATCTTTTTTCTTTTTTTTTTTTACCTATTTATACTGGGCTCACTGAGGGCACACTGTCTCGATGTTAGAGCACTCGCGTGTTTCTAGCTCGACTCCAAGCCAAGATACTGATGAACAACATCGTGTTCGTGGGTTTTTCCTGGTGTAAGAAAATATTGTTATGGTTACGGCCAAACTTCAAAAACAATAATGTTTTACCTTTTTATAGAGTTGTAATCCAAAAGTTTTAGTCCATATGAATAGCATGATCCTTCGTCCATTACAATCCTGGGAATTTGTATTGAAGTTCGTGTAATATAATCGATTTTCACTTCCAAAGAAGTTATAGATGAATACTGTAGAAGAAAATTACATGTTATCTCAAGGGGCAAAAGAGGAATATTAACAAGAAAGCAAATAGAGTTGAATCTGCTTAGTAGAGAGAATTTTAGATATAACTTGATGAAGTCAAACCCAACTGCCATAACATGGCGCTTAATTTCTGCAGTAGGACTTCGAATGTCTACCTAAATCAGGGAATTCTCAGAGAAGTGTTTTGGCATTATTATTCAAATAACTCTTTGGCACAAGCTGCACACCGTCAGGAATTTGTATCATATATCTATGTTTATTTTTTTTCCAAATTGGGAAACATTTATGTTCATTTGGATATGATAAAAGTCCAGATATACCTTAACTTTTTGTGTTTGTGAATTTCCTCCTGATATAGAAGTGTAACCTTCTGTGCATATCTTGAGATTCTATGTTTCTCAAAAAGTAAAAACAAAGGACACTCAGGATCACACACATTTCATAGTCATACGCCCATCATTCAGCCATACTCACTGTCAGTCATGGGGCCGCTGTGGCTCAGTGGTAAAGCGTTTACCTCTGGTGTATGCTCCCTGGTTCGATCCGAGTTCTTGCCAAGTGAACTTTGTGGTGGACAAACACGGCGTTTTCTCGGGGTTCTCAAGTTTGTTCCCACTATCTTCATTCCATCATTTCATTCATTTCTCATTTTCACCGTCTCCTTTAGCATAATCGTGGGACGTAAAACTCAAAGATTTTATTTTACTGTCAGTCATTCACCGGATTATATTCGAGTCTCGCAACAGCCAGTATCATCTTGGCAGAGTCCAGCATGGTAACTTTGTTTTATAGGAGATTATTCTTAAATCTTAACTTTACAAGCATTCACAAAGATGTTACAAATTGGCGTACATGCATGTTGTAATTTAAACTAACGAGGTCACAGTCATCAATTATCATTTGCAGTATGCAGTATCGATTTACCTAGATGTGATTAAATTGAGAAACAAGCTTCTTTCAACTGTAATTTTCTGTACTTTGTCTGTAGGTGTCTGAGTTATTGGAGACATTGATGACATGTTATAGATCGAACACTTCTTACAGGTAAGATTCGTGTCTTTTAATTTTCCAAGCTTTCTTCCTCAGCTTCATTCTTATATCTTATGGTGGACAGTTTTTTCCCTTATGGTCATGAATATTATTTTGATCATTGTGTACCGGATTGATTTCGCTAAAGATTTACTACTAGACGTTTACATAGGTTAACTACTGAAGAATAGTTGAAAGTTAGCGTTTGTCAGATCTGTCTGAAGTTGACTTGAGGTACGTTCAACTCAATTTTTATCGCTATATGGAGTGATCAGTCCACTTTCGGTCATTTTGGGCATACTTCATCTTTAAGATCTCTTTCTGGAGCTCTTTTCAGAGCTTAAAAGATATAAAGGGTGGGTCAAAAGTCACCAAGAGGTTATAATTGTGAACAGTTTTATTATTTATCATTAGTTTCCATTGGTATTTCACAAATATGAAGACCAAGGATGGAAGATTCTTTACATTTACGTGTGGAACGTAATCTCAGTTAGGAGTCCGACATTATGGGCCTCATAGATACGGACCCTGTGTACCAAAATATTCATAACCGAGGTCCTGTATTTTTGCAAGAATATGGTCCTTTAGCTACTGTATTGTTTGTGGTTTGTTCATGTATACTATGCCATTCAGATAGCCCCAAGGGAAAGAATCAACCCGAGTGAGGTCAGACGAACGGATGATGAAGCCAATGTAGTAACGGTGACTGGTGATCAATATCGAAAAAATAAGTGAGACTACTGTATGTCCTGCTTTGGAGAATATGCCTGAGATGTGGTTTCAATAAGATTGGTACACACACGGCATGGGGTCTCAATGGGACATCTGAGAATCATTTTCAGCCATCGCATCGTCTCGAGAAACACGATGTAAACTGATCCTCCAGTTCGCCTGACCCCACTCCGCTTGATTACTTTCTTTGGAGTTATCTGAAGAACAAAGTGTATGTGAACGAACTACAAAGATTACAGCAGCTCAAGGACAATATTCGTGCAGAAATACGGAACCCCTCTCATGAATTATATGTTACACAGAGCCTGTAACTGTGAGGCCCATAATGGCTTACATCTACCTGAGATTATATTCTACACATAAGTGTAAAAAACTACCACCCATGGTCTTTAAGTCTGTGAAATATCAATGGAAACTAATGGTAAATAAAAAAAAGTAATTCACAGTCACAACCTCTTCGTGACTTTTGGCACACCCTGTATTTTAAATGAGTATTGTAATGTAAAAAAAAACAGTGTAAAATCTTCCATGTAATTAAATGTATCGTATAAACTTTGTTTCTTTTCCCTATAACTCTGGTAATGGGACATAATTGCCTTTCGTTCAGAAGACCCGATACGTCTGCTTTACTTCATTATTTCCCCCGTTCTTATATGGAATTACAAATGCTTAACTCCTCGTTATATGGAATTACAAATGCTTAACTCCTCGTTATATGGAATTACAAATGCTTAACTCCTCGTTATATGGAATTACAAATGCTTAACTCCTCGTTATATGGAATTACAAATGCTTAACTCCTCGTTATATGGAATTACAAATGCTTAACTCCTCGTTATATGGAATTACAAATGCTTAACTCCTCGTTATATGGAATTACAAATGCTTAACTCATCGTTATATGTAATTACAAATGCCTAACTTATTGTTATATGGAATTACAAATGCTTACTTCGGAAGTTATACCCCTCGTTTAGATATAAACCTCACTTGCATAGTTATGTGTTCAGATTTTCAGGATTCGTAACATAAAACTTCAATATCAATGCTTACGATCTTATCTTAATACATGTTATAATGTACACATTTAAATATTGAAAGAATTAACGATCGTGCCATTAGTAAAATGTGCCCACCCAAGGATAAATTTTTAATTAAGTTTCTTATACTAATTTCACGACAGCAAATTAAAGAGAACTATTTTTAAACATATCTTTCCATGGTATGTCTAGAAAAGTTATATAAAATTTAGGATAGAAATAAATAAAAAAAAATCTCAACTTTGGGGCAATTTTCTCGTGAGTCTATGGATGAATAAGTTTGAAAATGTTTCATTATTAATATAAAACGCACAATTAAAATGTATCGAAGCGTGGACAATTTTATTACTGACATAAACAATACTTCAAAGATCCCAACTTTGAGGTCATTTTCCTTGTGACCTTTTGAACAGATGTGTTTCAAAATAGTTTCATTGGATTCAGTATCTTCAACGTAATATAAAAAGCGTAATTAGAAATTTATTAAAGTGTGGTGACCATTTACTAGTGACTTGATTCTTAGTTCTTCATTAAACTGACAAGTAAAAGTTCATATATTTCTCGTACAAATTCGATGCAAACATGCGTCTGATTCAGCATGAAACGAAATGGAGATCAGCAAAATTTAATCTGCTATGGACCATGGGGAGCGGAGCTAGGGAACAGAAAACTGAGAGAAATGCTGGAATGACAGTGAAATTGTATATTTTGCAAAGAGTCAAAGCAAGCAAACAAAAGTTAACTTGCTAACCACAAGAAGGACAGACAATTCAATATAACCTCAATGTAACGTAAAACTGTTCTAAAAGGACAAAGTTTATGGAATCGATATAATCTTATGGAAATCCCAATGAGGTAAAGGTTTCATTCTGAATAGTATGCACGACCGGAAGAAAGGACCGGCGTAGTTGTAGCGGAAATGCTAACAAAACCTGTTGACGTGTTCGCAACAAATAAAGAGAGGTGTTGTGTAATATGGTACGGTATGCACCACAAGGAGCAAAAGTGGAGGGAACGTACGCACGTACAAAGTACGGAAGAGCATGGGATATAAAGGCGCGAGACCAAACCAGAGCTGGTAGTTGTGGTGGTAATAGCGAATGGGACCTAATATCGGTGTTTGTGTGAGTATTCGATCACGAAGGTAAGGTAGTGTCAATGGAAGCAGAGTCTGATACGTAAACGGGGGCGCGGTGACTCAGCGGTAGAGCTCTGGTGCTTGGGGTACTTGGTTCGATCCCAGCTTGGTTCGATCGTGGACTTTGTGGTGGACAAACACCGTGTTCGTGGGTTCCTCGGGGTTCTCCAGTTTCCTCCCACTTTCTTCATTCTACTATTTCATTCATCTCTCATGATTAACATCTCCTTTAGCCTAAGTGGCATAACTGTGGGACGTAAAACTAAAAAACTCCAACGTGGGAGGAACATCTTGTTCCACGACAGATTAAAACATAGTTGTGTGAGGAAGAGGTTATTGTGAATGAAATTAACACACTAGTCACAGACGACGATGACACAGATGATGAGGATATTGAAAATCAATTGGGCGAGCATTCAGAGTTACTAGGAGGAACGACACTCTTGCCAGAACGAAGTCCACTAGTCGTTGATCAGCACGAAATAGTAGTTTGTCATATGCTCCATCACCACCAAAGAAAACGTGTACAATACTAAAGGAGCATTACTTCGCCAATGTATGAAAGATCTCGACCAAGCAACAAAGAGGCAAAGAGCCTCCTCAGCTGTACCCCATTGAATTAGCAATTGACATGTCACTGCATTTGAAAATCACTATTCTAATGACACCAAATGCAAAATTAAAAATAAGGCAGTCTTGCAAAAATTTGAAAAGACACTCATAACGCCTTACAGACCGCGGCATTTCTTATAAACATGATTCAATAATACTATACATGAACACTATACGTGAGTTGACTTCAGAGCAGCCCAGATTTGATAGAGTTACGTTCAGGCAGAGTTCGCCATTAGGGCAGCTCATTGGTGCTATGAATTCAATCGCCACTACGGTGCATTCATATAATTTTGCCAGTGATTGGAAGGATGACCCAGTGCTTCCACACATGTATGTTCTTGTTTGGAAGCTCAGTGGCTTTCCATGGCAGCTAATATATAAGTATATGCAAGTAGATAAGCGAATATGATCAAACGCATTTTGCACATCTTCCTGGAACAAGTCTTGTGGTCATATTTGCAGGGTAAGAATCATATTTTGCTCTTGGTTGACTCCTGGGCAGCTAACAAGGATGATCCTTACAATGCGACAGTTCATGACGGTGTTGGGTTCTATAAGAAGCTAATTCCTGCGAAATATGCAGGCCTTGTTCAGCCTGATGATTTATTCTTGTTTCGTCCATTCGGAAATATGGTTAAGTTATTCACCAATACATTGGCCTTATCATTCAGCATTAAAGTGTGGCAATGGGAGACTTATTTCCCCCTTCGGTCATTTGTTCATTACCAGTTTTACATAATGCGATTTAAAAATTTTATCTGCATTCCGTTTCTCAAATGTGGCTATTCTAGTAAACACACCGGGCCATTCCAAACAGCTTCCGAATATTGGTTCGAAACAGGACTTACAGAGAAATGCTGGAGGGACTCGTGTATCCAGCTTCCTTCTATCCGCTGTACTCACTGTTAGAAATTATTGTGTTGACCATTTATTCATTATCGATTTTTACGTTAATTGCAGTTAAAGTATATGAGGTGAGTATTGTTCTCTAATCTTTTAATGCATAATCACTGTTACCGAATGTCTTTTGTGTTAAACATGCATTTTTTCGGTGTTGAAATTGCTATTTTATCACAATATTTCTTACAATCAATTTTCTGCTGAGCTAACAACACTGCGCTCCAGGATAGCAATCATATTCATGGTATTTCATAGTCATTATTAAAATTCTTATGGTTGGTAGGTTAATGTTGGTTTGCGTGCTTTCATTCTTTGTAAAATATTCAGTTTCACCATAATCGCAATTCTTTCTCAGTGGCGACATTCATAGTTTTATCATCCCTATTTCCGCTCCCTGTAGTCCACAGCAGGTTAAGTTTTGGTAGTCTTTTATTTCTTTTCATGCTCAATGAGACACCCTATGTTTACAATAGCATATGGCAGATAATAGCATATATATTCTGTTATACAAAAACTAATAAATTAAATTTTGAATAATACAGTATAAATTCAGAATCATAAGACTAATACTTTTGTGAAATAGTCACCAACTTATGAATCACTATTTGAAGCCAATATGTGTATACATTTCATTTTATTATTTCGAAGCTCTTTTTAATTAGCTGAAGCCTGTACACTTAACGTGTATACATACCTGCTGAAATGCTAAATTTTCGTCAATATTCTGGCTAGATTCGCCGAAATACATTTCCAGTGAAGAATAAGAGAAATTAAGATATTTAGCCTCTAATGTTCTCGTATTCATATACAATGATTTCTCTGAACTAAAAAATTAAAATAAAGTAAAATTACAACTTTTAGATATGGTAATTGTTTTCTTTTATGTAGCCTAAACAAAGTTTTTTTTATATAAATTAGAAAAGTTTTATAATGTAATAGTGCTTAAATGATTA
Organism: Thermobia domestica; assembly: GCF_964235325.1. Classification (NCBI taxonomy): domain Eukaryota; kingdom Metazoa; phylum Arthropoda; class Insecta; order Zygentoma; family Lepismatidae; genus Thermobia; species Thermobia domestica. The sequence continues at coordinate 14,067,675 of NC_137454.1, read as the reverse complement.
AAAAAAACTAGCAGAGTGGTCGTTCTTCGATTTTATTAGTTATAAAGTTCTGGTTGATTCAATATCAAATCCACTCGGACAAGGTAAACGTTTACTACTGTTTCCTCTTGTAGGGATCACATTTCGTAAAACTCTATAAATTTATCCCCAGCTTAGGTTGCGTTTAGAATATTTATACATTTCAAGCTTCCACGGCTAAAAATAGTTTTAGAAATCTAGTTATTGAGTAATTTATTCTCATACGCTAATAGCGTCAACTGAATTTAATAAGCATAGGCAATATGTGTTTTTAAAAATAGGTGTCTCATTTATACCCAGTAGATTACAAAAGTAATAATGAAATATAGCGAAGTATACCTTCATAATCGGCACATGTCGTCAGGAATTCAGTTTGGGAGCTTTATTATTATTATTATTATTATTATTATTATTATTATTATTATTATTATTATTATTATTATTATTATTATTATTATTATCTGGCTAAGGGAGACAGATAATTAGGGCAAGTTCATGATGATGGAAATTAGTGGAATGATAATGTTGATGGAAACGGATTGTATGTGATTTAAGGTATTGCTACAACACCTTGTGGACTGTATTATTAAAGCTGATTCTAAGATTTGGCCTTGTTATTTTTATACTATGAATTTATTACAGATATAAAATATGATTCACACTACAATGACTACATGCATTATGTCTTCGTTGTAAACAAGTCTTTATACAACATACATTGCTATGATACAAATAATTATGTTTTTGGTACTTACAGTAACTGCTGCATTTATATATATATATATATATATATAAATTAATGAACTACTTGCATTAATGTACTGATTAAATTGGTAATTAGTTGTCTTTGATGCGTATGAACTGTTTTGATTGCAATTATGGGAAATTCTGCTTGCTGCGTGGTTCCACACTGCACATTTTTAACACTGCACACTGTATCCAATTAGCAAGATAGAAATATGTCAATAAAGTGAATACACACACACCCTCCCCCTCAAAAAAACTCAACACGGATGTACCTTGAGGAAACCTAAGTAGGCGACATTGTCCACCACAAACTTACGGTACTTCACCTGGCATCAAACCAAGGATCTCGCGCGCCAGAGATAAGAGCTTTACCACATTTACCAAAGAGTCACTGTGTCCCTATGAGAATAGATGAAACTTTACAGTAATGTGGAAGGAAAGGGAAGTAACCAGAGAAAGCTCTCACACACGCTGTCCACCATAAATTCCATTTAGTGCGAGCTGGGATCGCATCAGAACCTTACGCATAAGGTTCCCAACCGTCCGGTGTTTTACCGGACGATTCTGTTTTTTGACCTCCTTGTCCGGTGTCCGGTACGATCCCCAAAATCGGACGTTAGATGTCCGGTAATTTTTTCCTCTCACTAGTCCTATTCTCTGTTCTATTCATATTATTTTGGAGCGACAAAGGGAATCGTTTGTCGATGAACGTGGTTAAAGCAGAGCTTATAATTCGCTTTGAGATCGACCTGTCGTGCGCGAAATTTGTTGAGGAGTTAAAGACAGTAAAATTTACTGAACTTATCAAAACTGCCAAAGGTCAACAAAAATACATTTTCAAGAGCGCAGCTAGCACTGCTTCAGCCTCAGCTACATCTTCCAATTACATAATGAATTCAGATCCAAAGCTGGTAAGACATATTTTTCAAGTATATTTTGTGCATGCCGGATGCATTATTGATTATAGACTACAAAAAAATACATGTACCGACTCAACCAAAACTGGAATAAGTAAGTTGAATAAATGCTTCAAAAGTAACTGAAGTTATTAAATTCGAACTCCGAATCGCTCAACTTTATGTGAAGGATCTACTTTCAGGTTGCTCACATTATTGACGAGCGATGATGTCAGAATCTTAAGTCTTCATCCCGGCGAAATTAAAATACCGCTAGTTTTACAGTAATTATGTGATATCTTCAAATAGATAAAAGATAATCGAAATGTGGAACAAGAGCGCCCTAGACAATATTATTTTACATGAGAAACCGTTATCACGATTCACTTATCTGCTTTCGATTTCGAGCCATTTTGAAAATCCGCATTTATTTTCGGCATTTCTAAACAGCTGCAAACGGAAAGCCACTAGGTGACTTCTGATAACGATACCTCACGCAAAATAATATTGTCTAGGGCGCTCTTGTTCCATATTTCAATTATCTTTTTATCTATTTCAAGATATCACATAATTACTGTAAAATTAGCGGTATTTTAATTTCGCCGGGATGAAAATTCTTAAGAGAATACTTACTCCAGGAGGGCATATGATATTTCCATTTTTGCAAAAGTTGGCAACCCTACTTACACACCACAGCTGAATAGTAGAAGTAGTAGTAATTGTTATGAAATTGGTCAAATGCTATATACAGAGTATTGGCCTATATGGTTGAGAGACTTGGACATTACGGAAGTTAGAGAAGAAATATTTAGACAGCTTCGAAATGTGATGTTGGAGGAAGATGGAGAAGATAAAATGGACAGAAAGATTAATAAAGGAAAATGTTTTAAAACAGGTAGGAGAGAAGAGAACGCTTTTAGCCAGCATCCTTCGTGGAAAGGCGAATTGGATTGGACATATCTTGCGAAGAAATTGTCTTTTTCATACCGCTAAAGTTAATATTCAAACCTCAAGCCACTTAAGAGTCACGGGTTTGCATAATCATCTAGGCGAAAACATTTAGACATTTTAAATCCTTATTATAAACCCAAGTCCACTCATTTATACCTGCACGCTTTACGTGATTCTCTTTATTGATAGCAGTATTTATTTAGCTTTTCCTTTCAATTATACAAATCTATATAGAATATTGTTGTTAGTTTCAATTGGTTGTGCTCGGAGTCAAGAGATGGCGGCACTTGTATTTCTGTAGGCTACGAACATCATTGATTTTTACCTCCAAACAATCAGTACTCACAGACATTCAGGAATACTTTGCATAGCTCGGTCAATCGGTTGGAAGAAATTTCCGCGTGAAGCAAAAACGCCTAAATCAAGTCTCTTTTATTATGGGTATAAATTGACTTGGTTCCTTGTCGAAAAAGAAAAGGATAATAAGTTTTAAAATAAAAAGAAATATCTTTCACGTACCACGTCTATGTCCTTTAGGCTAAGGGAGGTGGGTGATTAAGAGAAGTGAATGATAATGGAAAAAAAATTGTGGAATGAGAATGTGACTGACAACGAGAGAAAACCCACGGGTACTAGGTTGTCCACCACAAACGTGGTTGGACGGGAATCGAACCAGGGACCCCATGTACCAAAAGTAAGCGCTCTATCTCTGAGCCACCGTGCCCCCCTCCCCAAATAACTAATGTGGATAATGTAGTAAATCCTTTTAAACGTATACAAATAATACCTACTCCTCTGGTCTAATGACTAGTGCGCTCTTCTTTGATGCATGTATCCTAGGTTCGCTTTCCTCTACAAGAATGTTGAACACATTACAGTAGTCCGGAATCTACTTTACCCTGTAGGTCCATATCGCATATAGCCTCGGTGCTGAAACGGGACGCTAAACTTCAACAAACAACGTTATAAAAGTTGTTTTTAAAAAGTACTTATGCTTTTTTTTCAATTGTAAGTCTCTCATTTTTACGTCCCACGTTTACACCCTATCGGCTGAAAAAGACAGATGGTTATTAAAAATGTGTGATTACCAAAGGAATTCATTGAATGAAAATGTGGCCTAAATTCTAAATTGGCAAAGTCCTGTGTCCTGGAAAAGATAAGGGTTATTTAAAGAAATCATATCTTCATAAGTTTTAAGTCTAAACGATTGAAACTTTCAGAAATGAAATAAAAAAATATCAATGTACTAGAAGATGTGAATAATCATCGCAAACATTAATTTTATTTCTTGCAAAGTAATATGCTTGAGTGTTGTGAATGATAATGATACACCTTCTTTAGTTCTCTTTCTACAATGGTTGAAAGGCAGAGTTTGCCAATTTGGGAGAAAAGTCGCTAAATCTAGGGGATTCGACTTCCAGGATGGAGACAAAAAAACACTTTTTTCGATTAGCGACTTTTTTGGTGATGTTTGAATGACAATTTGGTGACTTATTTACAAATCTAGCGACTTTTGTCACTAGCCAACCGGCGAGGTTTTTGCAATGAGAGAGTTGTCTTTATTATGATTGTGCACAACCATATGAAATATTCTTATTTAATTGCCCTTTTCGTACCCACTTTTAAAACGTTCTGACTATGTCTATGACAACGGCGAATGTAGAAAGTAAAAAATGAGGAAGAGAGCACCCAGACTATGATAAGTATATCATGAATTTGCAATCATCATCATCATCATAGCTATTATGCCAGTATTGGCAAGTCACTTCCTGCAACTGAGAAGCTTCCATGTTCCACGGTCTTCCGCTAACCTCTTCGTCTTCACGTACGATTTCTCTGTTTTGATATAGTCCATTAATTGTAGTCTCCTTCTCCCTCTCCCTCTCTTTCCTGCCACCATATTCTCTAACACATCCCTCATGATACAGCTCCTTCTTAGCCAATGTCCTAACCAGTTTCGCTTTCTCTTCTTAATAATATCTAAAATTCTTATTTTCTCCTCCACCATTTCTAACATCCTTTCATTCGTTTTCCTTTCGACGCAGCTAATTCTCTCTATTCTTCTCCATACCCACATTTCGAAAGCTTACAGTCGGTTTTCATCATTTTTGCGTAATGTCCATGTTTACAATAAACTTTCAAAAATATGTAAATAATAATTAATTTATTTTTCATTCAAAAAACTGGTGGCCTAGCCCCCCTGCTCTAGACTAGATCCACCATTGGCCTATGGCCATAAGTGTATATTACATGCAATATTAGTGTACATTGCATGAATAGTAATTTTTTTTTTGCTGTGGCTTGTGACGTGTGTTTGTGGGTGGGCGGATACGTGGGTTGTCTGTCACGCGACGCCTTTTTGTCTGAGCATATTATGTTATTGGCTTGTGTAGTCAAAGCGTTTACCAAGATATCACGCACCTTGGTTATGATCGTTATTATATCACGGAAAATAAACTCTTCGGTTCGATTGTTTAATTTATAAAAGCTTGTTTACATGCTTAACAGAGAAAGGATAGGAAACAAAGGAAAGTAGAAGCTGTTAATTGAAACGTTCGAATGCGGAAACATGTCGGTTTATACTCATAAGTTTCCAAAGAGAGCAGCTCATGGTTAACGGTTTAGAAGCGTGGACGATCGTTGATTATATTTGCAGTATTTGAACACGGTATCTGAACTAAGAGCAAAAATGATTTAAAAAAAAAAACTACGTTCTCAAAAATAATTTTAAAAGTCTCATATGAAAACAATTTCGGCGAAAACTGCTGCAACTACATTTAATTTAAATTTGAATTGTGGATCGCTCAAAATGACGTTGCTGGTAAAAATATATCGCCGGGAATCGAACCTAGGACCACCAACACACAAGTTTCCTACACTAACCATATATAATGTTAACTGATCCAACGAATGTATCTCAGTAACTTGTCTCTATTTTCTACTCGGTTATATTCATTTTACAGTTTTTTTCAGTAACAATGAACGACAGGGACACGAACAGGGAAACATCGAGAACAGTAAAAATTCCACAATTCCTACTACAGAGGGACCCGAACCTCCAATGGGTTTCATCTCACGATTGTCGGCATAACGCCTGAGACGGGTAAGCTACAACCATCGGATTTTTTTAAAAAAAGAAACTCACTGACTCTTATTTTCTCTTCTACTGCTGTTCAGGACTACTCGGCTAGAGAGAGACAGGAACACAGAAACATAATAGTGTGAAGTATCTGTGTATTAATAGTGATGTGACTGTAAGATGACTGCGAACTATTGATTCAATTTGTTAAATTCTATTTCATTATTTTTACGATTATCTTCGACAGAATCATGAACTCTTTAAAATCCAACGGAATATAAAACCTTTTATCAATGTTGTACATTTCAAGACAGCTTCTGTAATCATGTATTTGTTAATTCTCGCTTTTGAAATTGTTAATAAACACGGCTAGTTTTCTCCTTGATTTTCCGCATTCCCTTCCGCATAGCTTGATATTTCATCGTTCTCTGAACGCCAGACTCACACGGGAGGGTCCCACAAGTTGTCGCTAAAATCTGATTGCCACATAGCACATCTCATAGAGCATCATGAGAAATGAACATGAGCGAAACTTAAGTTGCTATGGACCAGAAGGTTAGGAGCTAGGGGGCTTCAAAGTTTGAATATCCAAAGAATTATATCATGGAATTATGTACGTTTAAAGTAAATATCTTGAAAACCGTTAAAGCAATCAAAACAAAAGTTGCACAATATAATGAGAACAAAATGCCCTATCAAAAACCATAAACAGTGTTGCCATAGGTGAAGCAGTGTTGCCAACTCAGCATAAAATATTTTATTATAAATAGCACCATATACAATTGTGCACAGATTTAAAATGCACTATTATCACTAAACATAACAGCGAAGTGTAGTGTTACAGCGTTACATACTATTGGAGCTACGTGTGCTGAAAGTATACAATGGAAAGGTCTGATATGTGGTAACAGATGGTAATAAAGGAGTCTGGGTCTCGTACTATGAATTTAGTTCAAATGCATAACACAGATAGTATAACATAGCAAAATGTCAGTAGTGTCACAAAATATTGATGCATTTGAAAAACGAAATTGAGTGATACCATTTTTACGTCCTGTGTCAGCTTCGAGGCTATATAGGAGTGCAATGTAGGATTCAAATCACTATGAAAGAGAAAGATAACAATGAAATGTAACAAAAACATGTCCAAGGCGGGATTGGAACCTGCGATACCTAATATGTCGGTTGTCTAGCCTTCTAAACCACACCGCTATCCGGTCCGACTAAAAACGAAATGAGGTAGTAACAAAATAATTATATTTCCAATGTGAATATGGTAATATTACGGTGTACAAACATAATTATATGGTATGTACGAGAGGAAGTAAAAGAATATGTTACTTAACACAAAAGACCAAACCAAGAAAGTACACTTCCAAATACTGATAAGATAACCTTGAGAACCAGTTTACGGAATTAGAAAACACGTGTTTCTTTCCTCGTGTGTATCATTTAGTTTTCGCGAGTTGTCTGCCTATTCATCGGGACTACAGAAGTATATTGCAAAATCCTCAGATTTTCCTAAAGCATTCTTTTATTATCCTTTATTCCCACATATCAGACTTCTCCATTGTTACATTTTCAGCACATGTAGCTCCAATAGCGTGCAATACTGTACCACTACACTTCACTGTTATGTTTAGTGATAATAGTGCATTTTAAATCTGTGCACAATTGTATATGGTGCTATTTATAATAAAATATTTTTATGCTGAGTTAGCAAGACTGCTTCACCTATGGCAACACTGTTTATGGTTTTTGATAGGACATTTTGTTCTCATTATTTTGTGCAACTTTTGTTTTGATTGCTTTAACGGTTTTCAAGATATTTACTTTAAACGTACATAATTCCATGGTATAATTCTTTGGATATTCAAATTTTGAAGCCCCCTAGCTCCTATCCTTCTGGTCTATAGCACCTTAAATTTTGCTTATTTTCCTTTCTCATGATGCTCTATCAGATGTGCTATGTGGCAATCAGATTTTAGCGACAACTTGTGGGACCCTCCTGTGTCAGGACTTTACAGCCAAAGAAAACCACGAATATCATCAAGGGGTATTCGCCACGAAGTTTAGGAAGGTGCAGGATCGTCGGAGGCAAGCACACCGCACCATTGGAGGAAGACCGACCGGCTTCATGTCCCGAGAATGCCATTCTGTTGGTTCATCGCCGCGGACACATTTGAGTTTGACATCTGGATAGTGGCATGAAGGTGAAGAAGTACATCATAAAAGGCACATCGTCAAGAGAGAACTCGAAGTCCTTAGCAGATCAACATGATAGAGATCCAGATGTTGATTGATTCCAGCATTTCCAGGATCCCTCCAGAGAAAGACATTCATCGTTCCAGATGACCAGGACGACGCCAGTCTCATTGGAATATCAGGCTAGTGCTCATTCCCTTATCTCTTAGTTAAAACCTTCCTATTTCTTTTACCTTTCCCACAACTAGTCATTTTCAAAATAGAAACATTTCAAATTTTTTTAAAATTCAACCATAATTTCGCAGTTAAATACCGTTTTGTGCATCAGTTTCATCCCCAACTTGTTGCATTTATTTAATGAATATTTGAGAGATTATTCTGAGCTACAACTGATGGCACAGCACCTACCGGCACATGGTGGTAGATACTGACCAATCCCAAATCTCCAAATATTTTACATGTGTCCATCGTCGTTAGATAAAAACACTGTTGGCGTTGCCCCCTCTCAATTCTCGGAGCTGCTGAGAAGAACATTCTTGATTAAACTTGAGTTTAATTATGAAATGAAATGAAATCGTTCAGGTTAAAGTCCTACGAGTATGCCGTTAGACTAAAGGAGACGATGATTGAAGCAAGTAGTCGCTTATGCTTGCCCCCCTTGGAAGCCACAACATGGGTGCCCTTGGCTAAGATCGCTATAAAAGACTGATATTGTGATCAAATCTATAATTTTCGGGGTCTAACAGATTAATACTGGCATTTCTGAAGCAATTTAAGTCCATGTTCATCTCCTATCGGCATGGCTGCTGAGAATATGTGAAAAATAAAATATCAAAAATGAAGGAGAATTGTGTCGAATCCATACTTTTCGGGGCTGACTGATTTGAAATAACTTTTGGAACATACTATCAATCTGAAGCTGTATTTTTTTCTTGTCACTTTCATTAAAGTTGTATTCTATAAGGATAGTGTTTTTCAAAATGTATGCCAAAAAAGTAGAGAATCTTATGGATTCTTATCATTACAGATCTATTGAAATATGTTTCCTAAAGCTCGTCCAGCGTTTAGTCTGTACTGTGGCTGCTTATGGGCTTTTACTTCTGCGTACTTAACCCCTTAAAGAGAACAGATTTCACTACTGTAGTTTATCTTTAAAAATGTTAAATATTTACCGACGATACAAAAATAATTTTCGTAACTTCTCTTTTCCTTATAAGGTATGTAATTAGCTTTTAATAGCTAGTTTTTGTTTTTCAAACTTGAAGGGGGAAGACACGATAAGCGTAATGGCTGCTAGAACGTTGCCGATCCATTTGTACGTGACTAAAACTGTCTGCTCAAAGATAGCGTTTCCGACTGCCGAAAAATTTCACCGTAGTGTCAACCTACATTCGTGAGCTCATTAGTATTGTCACTTCCACTGATTTCACGTAGCTAAAAAGAAATAAAAGTACAGCCAGAAAGAATTGAATGAAATCTTTCTGATTTTTGGAAAAAAGTAAAATTTCTTTCCATCTCCTTTTCTTTCTTTCTTTTTTTTCTATCTCAACCAAAGAGAAATATTTTAATCAATAAGGAAAGAGAGCAGAAAAGGAGTTGCAGCTTAACATGAGATTCGAACAATTTGTGTCCGCACCTGGAATCGAACCCGTGACCCTTTGCTTACATGGCGACGAGCGTAACCCTCATCCACGGGGGACACTGAATAAAAAGTCAGTAATAATTTCAGGGGATGATCTGCAGGATGATGTTTCAAGTACGAAATTACCATCTCAGGTAGTTCAGTTTTATTAGGTTATTATTATTATTATTATTATTATTATTATTAATTATTATTATTATTATTATTAATTATTATTATTATTATTATTATTATTATTATTATTATTATTATTATTATTATTATTATTATTTAACAAAGCTACAGCCATAATCCATATTTTTCCAAAACTATTAACTTGCTTTGTATTAAAAATAAACGCTAAGTATAAAACTTCTTAGGCCTAGCACTGATCCATGAAATTTTTCTCGGTACATCTGAGTTCTATTATTTAGATGATTGCGTGTTACTTGCCACGGTGTTACTTGCCACTATTGGAATTTCGTGTTACTTGCCACGGTTACCTTATCGCATATTTATCTATCTATGACAGCGTGTCCGTTGCCACGCACCTGCATCTAGATTTGACCTTGATGGGGTGGGAGTAATTTCCCAAGCAATTTTCAAAGCAAGGCAATCACCTGAAATACAAGAAACAAAATAAGATTCTGATGAAAGGAGTATTCTTGCAAATCTACACAAACAATTGAAATTCTTCAGTAATTCGAGCGCTTATTTTGCCGTCTGAAAACATGGAAGAAACGCAATGATTTATCTTTACATCATATTCGATTCATACTCCTAGGTGGTTCCAATAGGAACCTTGTCACTTGCGCGTCGCACGCCATAATGATTATGATTATAAACATTAATTATTTACAAAATCCAACAGCAAGTCCCCTTTCTTATTTATCAACTATTCCAACTTTTGTACATAACTCAAACTTCTGATATTTTTTTTCAATCACAGCCTCTTCTCAGATTCTCGAGAATTCGTTGTATTCTCTCGGCAAGCTTTATAGAAGATACTTTCCTTCTCTTTTGCGGTATACCTTGCACTTGGTGTCTCGTAAAGGCATGGAAACTAAATTTAGCGTCTTCTTTCAGCACCTTTACCAAAGTAAGTATGTGCGGCGAACGTTTAGATATTGTAGCGTTCAATTTGTGGTTCCATCCTTCCACTACGTTGTTGGTTCTGTGTCTCTCAGCACTGCAGTTCCAAGTACTCCTTTTAATGGCAGGATTTTCTAGCCACTGTCCGACAAAATAATCATTAAACGCTTCAACCTTGGTCCCAGGTGGGCAGTCCTCCATAATAAGTAGCCAGCTATCATCAATATACTCTAGGGGTATTAGGACCAATGCAGCACACATCCGGATATATCGACTCACCTCCTCGTTGTTAGTGTAGTCTTCTACAAGGCCAAGACTTTGCACTTTTCTCTATATGCTCTGGGCGAAATGGAAGTTACAACCTGATATTTCAGCGTGTGGAAATGGAGCGTGAAGTGCATTCATTGCTGCAGTTTCAAAATCTAATTTGCACACTTTTGGGTACTTCTCACCAATCCAAACTTTAAGAAAAGAGAACAGTTGATTGTAGGTGACCTACATTTTATCTGGCGCCCATACAGAACAGGTACAACTGACGTAGTCTCATGTACGCTCCCGATGTATGCATGTACCGTGTACAGTTGTGCAGTGTTTGGGGCAACTCTTAAAAGTTTCATCGAAAAACCACTGTTCACTGTTCCACAGTGCTTCCCGGAGAACCTAGTATGCAAAACAAAGAATTCGCTGCCTGTCTCCCAACTTGTCATACTGCAAAACCGAAGTGCCATCTTCAAACAGGAGAAAATCATCTGGAAAACATATATTGCTTGGTGTAGGTGTGCCCTGATTGATACCCAAAGATTCCCTTCTCGTTTTGTTCAGATTATCTTTTCTATTGCTGTACAAAGGAATTGCAGTGACCAGATTCAATTCCTGATTTATCGCTACAGCCATTTCCTCTTGGAAGATCATACACACGGGCGTTAGAATTTCTTCCCGTGCCCTCTTGCTAGGCGCTTTCGTATCTTGCAAGCCGCCACATTCGGAATGCATGTATGGTCATGCTGCACTGTAGCAATTTCACCTACTGTCCTAACTGAACCCGGACACGTAGATTTCTTTCTGTTTACACACAGCTGAAAATGAGACCACAACAAGAAGCACGGAAATACTGACCTTTAAAAACATTTAAATTTACATTTAAACATAACATTTAAAAGCAATAACAGTAGAAAGAGTCCACGGAGGTTTCATACCAATAATAAACGCACGAAAAAAAAAAAAAAACAGTTACATTATCCATTTGCAGATTTTTGTATGCGTTGTGTACTAATTTTTATTTAATAATATATTTCACTTCTGATTACAGTGGTGTAGCGAGCCCCCCTCTGCCGCCCGCAAAGTAAAGAGAAGTGACCCTGGTTGTAAAGTCTATGGTTATGACGACAATGATAAAAATACCTTTCGGCCAAGCCTACAGGCGGATTTAATCAAGTGTATCAAAGTATCAAATTCCTTTAGTAACCATCAATAAGAAGTTCAAATGATCAAAAAGCAACTCAATAGATACTGCCATAATTTAAAAGAACGAACAATTAATATCAAGTTCTTCTGCTACTAAATTTGAACTTGTTTAAAATAGCCGAGAAAATGCGAACAATACTAAAACAGCCAATTTAATTGTCTAAAATAATCGAAGTATTCGGCAACTATAAGTGCGATTCGCAGAGCATGTATATAAAATACAACCTGACAAACTGACGTCCAGGAGTTGAAAAAGGCCGGCACGCAAGAAGTGAAAGACGGTGAACTGTACAAAGAGAAAACACACTAAAATAATATTATATATGCATACCCATGTTGTCTATTCAATGTTCTTTCTCTGCAAGTCGTACTGAAATCCTTACTGCATTAAAAGGGGTTTGCCCTTTGACGTAGTTGAAAACTCCATTATGCTCACAAGAAATTAATCCACACTAGGTAATCACAAAACTAATGTTACATTTCAGCACAAACCTTAGCTTTTAGGCCTACCGCTCACTGGCGACAAAACAGTTGCGCAACTATCTTGTCGCTGTCACCTACAGTCAGCAACTTCACGGCGACAGAACATTTTTGTTGCTACACCCTCGCTCACTGGCGACAGCAACAGAAAAGTTGCCTGTCATTTGATATCACAATTTGGCGAGATTGGACACAGTACGATGGACTTCGAAGAATGTGCTATTGTTTGTGCGCTAATGTTGAATTTAGGAAGGAAGAAAAGAAGAAAGAAAGAAATACTGGGTACATCCTATATATACAGTGAGAGATTGCTGAAGGAAAACGTTTACACGCTATATTGTGATTTACGCAATTATCCCTCGAAGTTCTTTAGCTACTGTAGAATGAATGTGATTACCTTTGATGAACTGTTGTCTCTAGTAGCACCAGCAATAACAAAGATAAACACAAACTTCAGACTAGCTGTACCACTAGCTGAAGAAAGGCTAATAGTGACATTAAGGTAAGCATGTACTATGTGTGTATTAGAATGATTTACCTGTAATACAGTATAAGCGTTAATAATAATTAGACCGCCTAATGACATTGGCCCATTTAGTTGTACTTAATATCAGATTCAAAATCTAATAGGTTTCGGTGGTAAAGCGTTCACTTCTGGTGCATAGGATTCCTGGTTCGATCACAGCTCGCGCTAAGTGGGGTTTGTGGTGGACCGTGTGGATGGGTTTTCCCATTTCTTCCCACTTTCTTCATCTTGCCATTTCATTCATTCTCATCATCGCCGTCTCCTTTAGCCTACCCGGCATAACCGTGGAACAAAACTCCAATGTTTCATTTAATTTTCATTTCAAAATGTAATAGACTCCTGTGTAAATACCTGTTATTTTTTTCTTGGCTGGGAAGCTCATTCCAGTTTCTTACAATAGCGAAACACACTTTCTCCCACAATTTCTTCTTTCAATTTATATCTGAATATTCTTGCAAACTTTTTTTATATAACGCTGGGTGTTTCTCTATTTCCTCAATTTTTCATTGTCTTTACTACTAATTAAAGACATACGTGTATTAGCTTCCATTGCGAACACTTCTTTTCATACTCTACACACGGAGCGAACTGTTATGTGAAAAAACTTGTAGAAAACATCTATTTTTTTATCTCTCTGTTTGGATGTACCTCGCCAACTTTTCTGTAGCCGTCGCCGCAGTGAGCGGACTCCCATAAGACTCAATGCATTTTTAGATGTTGCCCAACTGTTTCGTCGCCAAGCTGTTGCCTTAGGCCTACCGCTCACTGGCAACATTTTGTCGGGCAACTATCTTGTTGCTCTGGCTAAATGCATTGAGTCTTATGGGAGTCCGCTCACTGAAACGACGGCGACAGAAAAGTTGGCGAGGTGTTGCTAAGCAGGGTGAACGCAAGGCAACAGCTCGGCAACGGAACAGTTGCGCAACATCTAAAAATGCATTGAATCTTATGGGAGTCCGCTCACTGAGGCGACGGCAACAGAAAAGTTGCCGAGATATCTCCAAGTAGAAAGGTAGAAAATAAATGTTTTCTACAAGTTTTTTCACGTAGCAGTTCGTTCCGTGTGTAGTGCGTGAAAAGAAGTGTTCGCAATGGAAACTAATCCATTCTTTGATTAGTGAATAGCATGTCTCTAATTAGTGATAAAGACTATGAAAAATTAATTGAGGAAATAGAGAAACGCCCAGCATTAAAGAAAAAATATATATAAAGAAGAAATTGTGGAAGGAAGTGTGTTTCGCTGTTATAAGAAACTAGAATGAGTTTTACAGCCAAGAAACCCTCCACCCCCTCAAGGTCAAATCTAGATGCAGGTGCGTGGCAACGGGCACGATGTCATAGATAGATAAATATGTGATAAGGTAACCGTGGCAAGTAACTCGAAATTTCAATAGTGGCAAGTAACACCGTGGCAAGTAACACGCAACGCTGAGCATTCGGCATTTTGTTGATTGTGTTTATTTACGTACTGTGCTGTTCTGGGAACAAAATCGGGTGTGTCTGTGTGTGTTAATATATCAAAATGGAAGAAGTTACAGCCAGCACCTCTTTTAAGCGTAACAGTGGTCAAGTGTTGAAGAGGAAAGAAAGGGCTATTGTTATGAACGTGTTTAATTACTTAAAGCAGAAAAACCCGGGTAAAAGTATAAGCTGGTTCGCGAGTGAAACAGCTGAAGCCACGAAAACTTCCAGGACAACTGTTTTCAAAATTCGAAGCGAGTTATTACGTGGACCTTTAGTAACACCGAACAAGAAGCGATTAAGAAAGAAAATTGTAAAATATAATAAATTTGTTAACAGTGTGATCAGACAAAAGGTCCATAAGTTATTCTTTAGAAATTTGCCACCAACACTCAATTCCGTTTTCAAACAGGTGAATTCAGATCAGGGGCGGATCCAGGACCGACTTCTGGGGGGCGGTGGGTTGTCATACTGCTACTTTTAAGGGCTCCAAACTTTGGGATGGGTTTTATTTATATATAAAAAATAAGAAAGTTTTCTCTTCTGGGTAGGGGGCAATTGCCTCCCCTGGATCCGCCCCTGATTCAGATCCCGATTGGCCGAACTTTAAAAGATCCACGTTTCACGTACGTTTAAAAGAGCTTGAATTTGTTCATGAGAAAAGACAAAGTAAGGCCATGCAGAGAGAATATTGTGTCGTTGCGTCACAAATATCTACGGCAAATACGAAAATTTCGAAACCAAAATAGAAACATAGTATACATGGGCGAATCGTGGGTAAATATTGGGATAGCCGTGGATAAAGAGTGGAAAGACAAAACATATGGAAGGAATCGATCCTTTGGAGTGCAATTGATTAAATGTGATAAGTTGTTTATTATTATTATTATTATTATTATTATTATTATTATTATTATTATTATTATTATTATTATTATTATTATTATTATTATTATTATTATTATTATTTATTAATCGTCGTGGTGGTGGATATTTTACTACGTGAGTTGGCAACATCAGCCGGCAGTATAATAGAAGCGCGATCTGTTCTGCATTTGTTTTTAAATCTCAACTTGGCATCGCTGTTCCCATAAGACCAACAGTCCACTCTTAACTCTGGATAAGCTATAAGGGGAAGTGGATTGCACAATTTTTCATAAACCAATTCTCCCCCTGCGAGGAACGGGCCTTTTAGCTATTCAGTATTTAGCATTTCAAATATTTTGTGCTCAATTGGTATCTGAAGTTGGAATCACATACATTAAAACGACGCTTCTAGACTAAGCAATCGCAGATCGAACACATATAGCATCGTAATCACTTAGCAGATTATAAAGAGAGCAAAATTACTACATAAATCTATAAAACTATATGTCCTCCTCACTTCAGCGTTTGAGAAGAAACGCTGTGTTAAATTTATCACATATTATAAAGATAGACGCTTAAGGGTCTTCACTACAGCGAAATTAAACTACCGCTAGTTTTGGAGTTTTTCTGCAATATCTTCAAAACAATTAACAATATTCGAAAAGTAGAAACGTAGTGAACTAGACGATACGATTTCGCATGAGACACCCTTACCACAATTCACCTATCTGCTTTTGGTATGCCGCTATTTACAGAACCCGCAAAAAGTGCTAAATCTATCTACAGTTACAAATCGAAAACAGATAAATAAGTTGTGATAACGGTCTCACATGCAAAATCATATTGTCTAGTTTACTACGTTTCTACTTTTCGAATATTTTTTTATATTTGTTTTGAAGATATTACAGAAAAACTTCAAAAATAAGCGGTAGTTTAATTTCGTTGTAGTAAAGACCTTTAATACTTCACTGATATTATACTTTCGAAATGATACCTGTCCTTCTGGATCCGTTTCCAGTCTATTAGATCCAATGTATCAACGTTGCACAGAGTGACAGCACACATTGGAATGGTAAAGTCTTTTGCAATTCTTTGGATGGAGACGTAAGTTGGGTTATCTTGAAATGTCTTCCAAGCGGAAAAGACGAAACTCATAGCTAGGACAAGGCATGTGCCGAAACTAATTCCCCAAAATATTCTGGAATTAAAAATGAATGTTTTGAGATATAAGGTTAAACATTTACGTATATTGTAAAGCTCTTATATACAGATAGAAGATAAAGCAACCACACACGGGAATAGTTTTTTTTTTCAAACTACCAATTTTATTTAAAAATTTCCTGTTATAAACAGTTTCATGCAGCATCACTATAGAAGTACATAATTCTCTAATAGGGGGGCGCGGTGGCTCAGTGGTAGAGCGTTCACCTCTGGTCCCGGGTTCGATCCCAGCCCCCGCCAAGTGAACTTTGTGGTGGACAAACAACGTGCTCGTGGGTTTTCTCGGGGTTGTCCCGTTTCCTCCCACTTTCTTCATTCTACCATTTCACTCATCTCTCATCATCACCGTCTCCTTTAGCCTAACCGGCCTAACCGTGGGACGTAAAACTCAAAGATTTCATTGCATTATAATTCTCTAATAACTAGGAAAAGTAAGTGTCTCATCGCCCAGACAGTGTAGGGAAGGATCTCCACAGAATTTCACGCAAACTAAGTGGAATGGATTTAGGATTCTTAATGCTCCACGCAAGCAGAGAGAGTTTAGAAAGTCACAAAGCTCTACACATAAAATAGTTTTTGATTTATATATAAAACGTTATTACATAAGAAGAAAAAATTACTAAAAATGTCTTACAAGAGAAATTCGTATTGTATCTTTAATTCTGTGATCTTATGCTTAACTTTAACTCTCATTTGAGATCAGATATTACATGAGCAATGCACAAAATGGCTGGTTGATTTGATTTCAATTTAGCCTCCCTTTGTGGACCGAAACTATATAACAGGGAACCTGAAACTTACCGTGGGATTCAAACCACGTTATTACATGAGATCAGTCAATAATTCAACTTGGACCTGCTGCAGCACGGAAATAAAGTTGCTTTTTTATCCTCCATTAACATTCTCTGAATTTCGTGGATTATACATATCCTCTCATTTGTAACTTTCTAACGCCGATATATGGCTTTCTAAAGAAAATATATGCCTTGATAAAGAAAATATAACTTAGAGTAATTTTTTATAAATCTTTTGCCGCTGAAAATCTTGAGCTTGTGAGGTGCATTAACTACTTGCACACCTCACTTAACGCTCCTCCGATATTAACCCCTGACCGCATGCCGTGCCATATATGGCACATACCCATTTTTCACTTTAACTTTTGTGTGATTTATCAAGGGCAGCAAATGACTGTTTTGTCTGCTGTGTAAGATATTGACGTGTATGAATAAGAGATTTTTGTGTCATCTGGCATGTTTTTTGTGAGTTGTAAGTGTGTCATATATGGCACTTATTTATTTCTCGTCGGAATTAAGTGAAAAATCTAAAATTCAAGATTTAATTCATTTTTCAAGTTCCCATATTAGGATTTCCAATACTGATTATTATTTTTCGCTAAAAGAAAAAATCATGCAGAAAGGGGTTAAGTGCCCTGGCTTCCTTCGGTGTCAAGCAAGCACATTTGCTGACTGAGGACATTTTTACGAATGTGAACACTAATTCTATTTCTTTCGAGTGCTGAGAGCTGTGATATTGGAACATATGTCCCTGTCCGAATTTCACTGCTGCCTAGATGCTTCTAGAATGACATGTATAAACAAAACACATATATAAATGAATTAGAATTATAAAACCTCATTTCTCTTACATGATTAGAGAGCTGGTCCGTTAGGTTAGGTTCTATTTAATAAAAGGTGATGCGATTTTTGAGGTGATTATCTACTAAGGTTCTGCAGGGGCGGATATAGGACAGGCTTCTGGGTGGGTCGTGAGTTATAATTAGTGGTGGGCACAACATCCGATTTTTGGGTTTTCGGTTTTTAGGAAAACCTGTCCGGGTTTTTGCCGAAGTCGGTTTGGGTTTCTCCAAAACCGGTTTTGATCTTCTTCAAAACCGGTTCGGTTTTTCACCAGAAACGATTTCGGTTTTTACAAAACCGCTTCGATTTTTCACCAGAACCGATTTCGGTTTTTCCAAAACAGGTTCCACTTTTTTTTTCAAAATTTGTTCTTTCTTGAGCAGAATATTGTTTCGTTGTTCTAAGCAAAACCGATTCCGTTTCCACAGAAATAGTTTTATGTGTTTTCCGAAAGTTTTCACCTAAACCAGTTTCGTTGAAAATTGATCCCGTTTTGAAGAATACTGAAACCGGTTTCGGTGAAAAACCGAACCGGTTTTTTAAAGAAAACCGCAATGTAGGTTTTTCGAGTTTCGTTTTTTCTAGAAACCGTTTTTCGGTTTTTATAAAAACCTGTTTTGCCCATCCCTAGTTGTAATACTGCTACTTAGAGCTACTTTTAAGAGCTCCAAAATCTGGGATAAGATAAAATAAGAAAGTTTCCACTTCTGGAGGGATCGCCCCCCTGGATCCGCCCCTGAGGTTCTGAAATATGTATTATAATTATGAGAGTTGTTAATTACGTTGATGATATTGGCAGAAACAAAAACTAAACATTGGGGATGAGATTAAATATTAACAAATTTGTTTCATTTCACGGTGGACTTCCAAATTATAACAATTCAATTCTGAAACTTATTTATTTTTATTTATTTATTTAACAATCAGCAGATACAGCTCAGAGGCCATTTTATACTGCATATCTAACAACAACAACAACAACAACAATGGGAAGGATTTGGGAAGGTATCGGCCAGGGCCTATTTAGTAGATACCATTCCGGCATTTGCCTGCTAGGACTGAGGGAAACCTCAGTCAGGATGGTCGGCAGCGGGAATCGAACCCACGACCTACCGAATGCGAAGCCAACACTCTACCACTTGAGCTATTTCGCTTGAAGTAGTACATGTAAAATTACTGGTTGCAATAGAGTAATAAGGTAAAAGAACTTCTTTCTCGGACGTTGAATCCTTATAAAAAAAAGTCATTACTCGCTATCCCTTTCAGTTTTTGTTCTAAGGTGATAAATACTGAAACAAAAAATCGTTAATTTCAAGAAATTACGGTTTCAATGGTTTCAAAGGAAAAGATAGAACGTACTCTTGGGACGCTGAATCGATTGTAAAAGGTTGATTCTCAATATCTCTAACAGTTTATGCTCTATGAAAATCAATATTGAAACCAGAAGTACTAGTACATGCAATCACTTCTTGTTTTGGTATAGTGTTTAGGGTTCTGATGAGATATATATATTCTTGAGTCCCGGAATCGATAGCAGAAAACCTTTTGTCGCTATCTATTACAATTTTTTGTTCTATGGCGATAAACGTTGAAACTGGAAATAGTTAATTTGAAATAATTCCAGTTTGAATTAAGGATTAACGAAAAGATAGAACCTATAATCGGCAAGTTGAATCGACTGCAAAAGGCAACATCTCAATATCTCTTACAGTTTATTGAATTGAATTGAAAAATGAAATGAAATCTTTAAGTTTAACGTCCCACACTTATGCCGGTTAGGCTAAAGGAGACGGTGATAATGAGAAATGAGTGAAATGGTGGAATGAAGAAAGTGGGAGGAAACTGGAGAACCACGAGGAAACCCACGAGCACGATGTTTGTCCACCATAAAGTCCACACGGCGCGAGCTGGGATCGAACCAGGGGCCCCAAGAACCGGGGGTGAACGTGAATTGAATTGAGTTAGAGTTTAACGTCCCTTTCAGCGGCGAGGCTATATGAGACGGGACCTACTGATTAATGTGGAATCCGAACCACATGAG
This sequence comes from Thermobia domestica, assembly GCF_964235325.1. NCBI lineage: Eukaryota > Metazoa > Arthropoda > Insecta > Zygentoma > Lepismatidae > Thermobia > Thermobia domestica. Next base: position 14,047,369 of record NC_137454.1, on the reverse strand, counting down.
ATCCCGCCGGGAATCAAAACCGGTTCTTCCGCGCCAAAGGCGTGTACGCTAACCGCTTAGCCACGAAGGAGCTCTCTTACCGTTTATGTTCTTAGGAAAATCAGTATTGGAACAGAATGTTGTAGAAAATTTAAAGTACTTTCGGTTTTTGCAGATTATTGTAACAGTATGTTCTCTTGAGATCCTAAATCGACTGTAGAAAATCATTTGTCACTATCTATTATTACTTTTGTTCTACGGCCGATGAATGTATGAACCGGAAATACTTTATTTGAATCTATTCCTGGACTGAATCGACTGGAAAAATGCGCATTAAGATATCTGTTATCGTTTTTGCTCTATGGAAATCGGTATTCAAACCGAAAGTAATAGTAAGTTAAAACCACTTCCGGTTTTAGTAGTATTGTAGTTATGGCACATTTCGACACGCTACGGAAAAACTGGTAATAATATGAAGTGATAAGTGAAATTTAATGAGAAAAGGACAAAGTATACATGAATCCTTCCTCGTTCTGTAAATCACAAAATGAGTTCATAATATTCATGAGCACCGAACTTGTGTACAGAAACACGTATTACTGCAATTGAAAGCAGTAGGAAAAGTGTCGGGGAGAATTGGATACTAACGATGGGAGATTTTGACAGTGAGAAATGTTTTACAGATGTTTAAGAGAGAACTGTCACACTCTGTGGAATACGCTCTTAATCAGAAGAGCCATACGTGAAATGTACGTCAGACCCATTTTGTACGCATTGCTCATGGAACCACTTCTTGCACTTCCCCATACATTGTACCCAGGATTGGCCATCCATGTTGTCAAAGAAAAAGCCATTACATGTGCCACAATACGATTGCTGGTATCCGTTACTGCACTGGAGGTAGAACCTTAAGAGTTTGTATTGCTAACACGACGATTCCTCAGCTTCTTTCGAACAATTTCCACCTTTGACAACCTTAGTGCCGTTATGTATTCTTTGGGTGTTTCAATGTGGGATGCTTGTTTCTTACGTAGCCGACGGAGTTACTTGTGGTAAAGGAGATAGTTCTTGAAAGGATGGGGAAGACGACGTAGACGACGTGGTTTCTGGTGAAGCTTGTTCTGCATTTGCAGTGTTTTGAATAGTTGGAATGTAATACTCTTCCAGGTCATATGCCAACATTTCCTCATCTAAGCTATCAGGGTTATAGGAGTAGATACCACACATGTTGAAACCACTTGCAAACGTTTTAACATTTACTGACTTAAAAGCAAAACGCAGTAGCGCTCCGACGTTGTCTTTCAGGATGCTTTTGCTAAGAACTTCTGTCGAAGTATCTCCCAATTGTATTCACATACAACAGATGGCAGCAGCTGTCACTCTGGAGCGAGTTGTCCATTCTCGTGCCATTACTGCATTCCCGAAGCATGCTGTCTTTCGTTCACAACACCTTTTATGCTTCGGGAAACATACCTGAAAGCTAGCAATTAAATTCGGCTCTATTAATCTTATAACACACACGTCTTTACGTACAAAAACTGCAACTTATCTTAGTTATAGATTCATAACTCCTCACAATTCGACAATATTTTCTTCCCTCTTTGTACAGCAACTCACCAATGTGGCCGGAAGACAAACGCTTACTTTGTAGTGTTTCCGCTTCAGTCACATTGTACCAGGGTTGCCATGTTCTTATAAATGTCGGAATCTCTCGAATGTCGAAATGTCCGTAACTACCATATGTTGTGGATAGTCAGGTTATGTTGTCTTGAGATGCTAAATCGTTTTTAAAAAAAGTTTATCGTTATTTGTCTCCTTTTTTGTTCTATGGCGATAAACTTTGAAACCGGAAATGGTCAATTGAAACCATTTTCCCCTTGAATGCAGGTTCAACGGAGGAGATTAAAAACATATTCTTCGGACGATGAACCAGTTATAAAAAACATTTCTTGATGTCTCTTATCGTTTATGCTCTACGAAAATCAGTATTTAAACCGCAACTAGTAGTAAATTTGAATCACTTTTGGTTTTGATAGAATGTTGTGTGTAGTTATGTTATGTTGTCTTGAGATGCTAAATCGTTTGCAGGAAACCTTTCTCCGCTATCTGCTTCCATTTTTGTTTAATGGCGATAAATCGTTGAAACCAAAAAATGGCTAGGTTGAACCACTTCCTCTTTGTATAGAGGGTTAGCTATGCAGATAGAAAATTTTCTTCGTATATTGAATCGATTGCTAGAAACCGCTGGTCGATATCTCTTACCCAGGCCGGTAGCCAGCCCAAAAATGTAGGGGAGGCCCGGCTGAAGTTACGGGTGGCCCGATCCAACCATTTATACGCGTAGTTCATCACCATATTATAGTGCATTTCCAAACCTACCGTGAAAATTTTAGGGGGGCCAGCGAAAATTTAGGGGGGGGAGGCTAGATCTCCCTGGATACGGACCTGCTCTTACCGTTTTTGCTCGACAGGCGGATGGACAAAACCGTTCTCTAGATATCCGCTACTTATGCATAGCATAGTTTGGAAGTCTAAAAACTTACCTTCCCCATACAAAAGAGTGTTTATTAACAGTGTATTGTAATCCATGAACAGATGTAGTAGATAAATATTCCTTAATAATTCTCATGTTTCTATAAGACAAACAACAATATATTAGTACGAGTATTTTCTTGAAGGAAACAAACAATAAGGTAAAATATACATTGTAGGTACTTTGTAAAGTTGATAACGTTTGTTCTTATCAATTACTCTGTTAGAGTCTGAATTTACCGGTTCTATGTGTTATCAAATTGAAATTAGGTTACTTCTTCATCTCTAATGATCATTGACTTATACATGAAATATAAATAATTACATTGTATCGGTGATCAAGAGCACCCATCAGGGGGGGGGGGGCAAGGTGGGGCGCTCGCCCCCCCCCTAAGAGGAAATCGTACTTGTTAATATCGAAGGCCCAATAGAATTTTTCCATTAGTTATAGCAAAATTTGAAATTATATTTGAAACCTCACGTATATTTGCCCCCCTTGGAAACCACAACATAGAATTTTTACATTAGTTATAGCAAAATTTGAAATTATATTTGAAACCTCGCTTATATTTGCCCCCCTTTTAAACCACAACTTGGGCGCCCTTGTCGGTGATACTACAGAAGCTATCGAGCTTTCAAAGTGTTAACACTCCATCTGAGTTGTCTTTAACACCATTTGTTAGTTATTTTTTTAACTTTTACTCTCAAAGGCTTAATCATACCCATGGGTATTTCGATTTATTTTGTAGTAACTTATTTATTTTGTAATAATTTATGTAAGTTTTATAAAATAAATAGAAATATTATTTAAAAAGTAGTAAACAAGAAAGGTAGACAGCATGATAAGTCATCAATTACCGTTGAGTTCATTTTTCTAGTCGCTCCCTTTACCTAGATTTTTGAGTAATTCAAATTCTGGTCACACTGTAATTTTTATGGATGGCAACACTGAAAATTCTTCCGATTCGTATTTTCGGGTGTAGAATAACATTATCTATTATTGTAGTAAGTTACATTTTATTATTTGGTCTAGGAATTAATTCGTGCGGGTGGACAAGAGATGGCGCAACGAACGGAGCGTCCCACAGTTCCGTGTATCCACACATGTGTTGCAAACCCCTGTCATCGCGTATCGTTCGTAGTATAGGGCAGTGGATTAAAGCGTCAACAACACCAGTTTGTAGTTAAGTGAACATGGCGCAATTTGTGCCTGATAAAGTGTTTTTGCGGGGTGTCCTGCTGCATTACTTTAACATGCAGAAAAAAGCGACTGAAAGTCATCGTATTTTGGTGGAAGTGTATGGTGACCATGCTCTAGCTGAGCGAACGTGTCAGAAGTGGTTTGCACGGTTTAGAAGTGGCGATTTCGGCTTGGCAGACCAAGAGCGAGCTGGACAGCCAAAAAAATTTCAAGACGAAGAATTGACAGCATTGCTCGAGCAGGATTCGTGTCAAACGCAGGAACAACTTGCAGCAGCATTAGGCGTTGATCAAACAACAGTCTCCAAACGCTTGAAAAGCCATGGGAATGATTCAAAAGATGTCACATTGGGTTCCACATGAATTGAAAGACAGAGACGTTGAAAGACGAAAAACCATTTGCGAATTGCTGCTTCAACGACAGAGCAGAAAGGGGTTTCTGCATCGAATTATTACGGGTGATGAGAAGTGGATCCATTACGAGAACCCTAAACGAAAAAAGGCCTGGGTGAAACCAGGTGAACCAGGTCCATCACAACCAAAACGAGATATTCACTGTGCAAAGGTTATGCTGTGCATATGGTGGATATGAAAGGTGTGGTGTACTATGAGCTGCTGTAACCGGGTGAAACTATGAATGGAGAACGTTATCGACGACAATTAATGCGTTTGAAGCAAGCTCTGGCCAGAACACGACCAGAATGGGAGAACAGACATGATAAACTTATTGTTCAACATGATAACGCTCGCCCACATGTCGTAAAACCGGTCAAAACCTATTTAGAAAATGTTGGATGGGAAGTTTTACCCCACCCGCCGTATTCACCAGACGTTGCTCCTTCGGACTACTACTTGTTCGATTGCATGAACAACGATTTGATTGGACAGCGGTTTACTTCTTCAGAAGATATCGAAACATGGGTCTCTGACTGGATCGCTTCCAAGGATGAGGACTTCTTTCGCCACGGAATCCGTACATTGCCTGACAGATGGGCGAAAGTGGTGGCTAGCGATGGACAATATTTTTCTTAAGGTATTTATGTATTTTGTGTTTGTACTACAGCTTCAATGTGTGCGTACCAACCGCACGAATTAATTCCTAGACCAAATACCTCCTTCCACTTACGAAAAATGGGCAAAAGAAAAATTATTAGTTTTTCAAAAATATTTAGTAGTCTGCCGCCTTAAGATAAATTTGAATCAAACTGTAATTTGAAACAATATTTCATTGTTAAATATTTGACATAAAATTATAATATAAATAATAATATACAGGAAATATATTTCGATAGTCGAACTAAAGGAAGGGGTAGAAAACCACCTATCAACGGCCTGCCTTTCTACGCCATTAAATCATATTATACCTTATTTGTATAGTATGTCGTCCAGTTGTATAAATGTTCAGTGTTGTCCTTTGTGTTAGAGAAGAAACTCCTCACCTAGTTCTTTTCCATGTGGTAAGGTGCCAAGAACCGACGACACGTTGCCACGTTGGATAGCAATAGATATGCGTTCAATTAGGAAAGATGTTGAACGAATATCTCCAGTAACGATAGAAATGCGTCTGCCTACTTCTCTAATAAAATCAAGGCTTGCAGATCCCCAAGCACCACTATTCTCGATGGCAATTGGAGGAAAAATAAATTTATCAAGGAGGTTGTTATATTTCCTTTGCTTTTCTACTTCTCTACGACTAGCAACAGCTCCAGCATTCATAACGGCTAAAAGGAGACATGAATGGGCAAATGTATCTGAACACTTAAAGTCCCATACTAGTGATTTGCCTTTCAACCAAGGAACTAATGTCATGCCATCAGGCAGGCCCGTATCCAGGGGGGTCTAGGGGGGCCGGGCCCCCCTAAAGTTTCGCTACCTCCCCTAAAATTTTCACGGTAGGCTTGTAAATGCACTATAATATGGTGATAAACTATAAATGGTTGGATCGGGCCCCCCTAACTTCAGCCGGGCCCCCCTACATTTTTGGGCTGGCTACCGGCCTGCCATCAGGTCGTTTACCATCTGAACGACAACATCCTGAAGGTTCACGTATGGAAGTAAATTCCAGCTGTGGTAAGAGCTCGTAAAATGATATCATTCACAGAGGTGTGTCTAGCGTGTCTACTCATGCTCTTCATGCATGAAAGGCCATACGGGCCACGTTGGTTAAACTTGATAACCGCAAACTGGAGAGCGATGTGGCTCACAAATATCTGAACCTAAGCTTAAAATTGTTGTATAATTTTAATTGTTTCATTTTATAATTGTAAATTTTTAATATGTAACAATTAGGGTTGACAATTTTTGAAATTGAAAATACCTGACACGCTCCTGGAGTACGTGTACTCTTAAGATTGTGACATCATCGTTTGTCAAAAATGTGAACAACCTCCAAGTAGTTACTTTACATAAAATTGAGCAATTCGAAGTTCGAATTTAATACCTTTATTTACTTTTGAAGCATTTATAAAACTTAGTTATTCCAGTTTTCGTTGAGTCACACATGTAATTTTTGTACTCTCCATCAATAATGCATTGTATTTAAAACAGAAAACCAAATATAATTGGCAATATAATTATGGCATGCACAAAATATACTTGAAAAATAAATTAAGCCCAGCATGGTCTAGTGGCTAGCACGCTTTGAAAAATAAGTCTTTTACCAGCTTCGCTGTGGCTGGTAATGTCTCGTAATGCCTTCACACTTTTACGGTACCGGATCTGGATGCATTATTTAACTGGAAGATGTACAGCTCACAGATGACGAGAATAACCCTAGCAGAAGTAGTGTGACGTAGGTATGTACTCACCTACCTTTCGCACTGGGGGTTTCAAATGACACCACGGAATAGCACACATATAACTTTACCCATAGTGGCAGACGGCATCTAAGTATAGACCACACCTCAAAAACCGAAAATGGACTTGACCGTGTCGTTGACCTTTCCCCGCTACCCCTCTTTTAGTGTTCTTCTCGTCATCTGTGAGCTGTACTAAGGATGAAGCAGTGCTAGCTGCGCTCTTAAAAAGATATTTTTGTTCACCGTTAGCAGTTTTGATACGTTCAGTAAATTTTCCTCCCTTCAACTCTTTAGCAAATTTTGCGTATGACAGATTGACATTAAATCAAATTATAAGTTCTGCTTTAACCGTGTTTATCGACAAACGATTCCTTTCGTCACTCGAAAATAATCTGAATGGAATTTATAATAGGACTGGTAACAGGAAAATTACTGGGCATTTAATGTCCAATTTTGAGGTCATACTGGACAACGGACAACAAGGTCAAAAACCGAACTGTCCGGTAAAATACCGGCCGGATGGCAATCCTAGTAACAATCAGGTATTGTTATAATTTAGCGTTTCATTTTAAATTTTTAGTTAATTTGGAAGTTTCCTCTCAATTTAATTCTGATGAAGGTAACGTTAAGTTATTGAAACTTGTTACGACTTACTTTAATTTTCATAAATAAGTCAGAAAAGTATTAGGGGAGACTTGGGGGAATCGCGCGCCAGGGAATCATGCGCACCACATTTCCGAAGTTACAAGCCAGAGAATGAGTTTTCGATTGACGCTACAACCTAGAGGTTGTCACAGGAACTACTACCATATTAGGCTTTTCGCGTCAGTTGTATTGTGTTGTGTGGGACGAGTGAATGTTTGTTTTTCTGTCCTTTCTTGTTATTTTGGTCTTGAGGAAAATAAGTAAGTATGTCTTAAATTTTTATTCCACTGTTTTGAACTATGGAAAGCAGAGAAGAATTCCTAGTCTCAGGAGAGTTTCAGGAACGCTATAGACACTATCAAAAATGAAAGAAGAAAAACGAGGGAAGTTGACAGATGCTTCAGCACACCTGAGTCTACATTACGAAAAAAAAAGCTTGTAGAAAATCGTGCTATGCCTACTCCAACACGGCTGTGAAGAAAATCAACGTTTTCTGCTGAAGTGCAAACAGAATTGAAGGACTATATTTTGACGCATTCAAAGCTATTCTACGGATTAACTCCAAAAGAATTGCGACGCATAGGATTTAGATTTGCAGAAGATAATGAAATTCCACATTCTTTCAGTAGGGAGTTTAGGAGTTCGGCAAGTAAAGACTCGTTGTACGTTTTTAAAAATTAAATCCCGATGTAACTCTACGACAACCTGAAGGAACAAGTTTAAATAGAATTACTGAATTCGATAAATATGAAACGAAGCTATTTTTCTCAAACTTTCAGATAGTAATGAATGGCTTTAAATTTGAGCCAAGGCAAATCTTCAATATGGATGGGACTGGCATCATAGTTGTCCCAAAGAAATGACCGAAGATTTAAGCTACGAAAGGTATGAAGAGGATTGGTGCTGCTACTTCAGCATAAAAGGGCGTGCAATAACTGGTGTTTTTGGTGTCAACGGCGCTGGATCTTATATTCCTCCAATGCTGATTTATCCGCGGAAACGTATGACCCTCAATTGCAAAGGAATGGTCATATTTTGTGTTCTTATAAGTGTTCGAAAAATGGCTGGACAAACGCACAATCGTTCACTGAGTGGCTAATCATTTTCAAACAAACGCAAAACATAGCTAGTGCTGCTTATTTTAGATAACTATGCCAGCCATATTTCAATTGACAGTTATGAATTCTGTAGGGATAACCACATCCATATGGTGTCTCTACCACCTCACACATGGCACAGTTTGCAGCCGCTCGATGTAACATTTTTCAGTCCCCTGAAAAATGCATTGTATAGGGAATATGATCTTCACTTAACTACAACTAGTCATGAGAGGGTAACAGAATATGATTTGGCTGAACTCCTATATAAAACGTTCATGAAAGTTGCCACAATGGAGATAGCTGTTTCATGTTTTCACTCTACAGGGATATATTCCTTTAACCCTGACAAGTTCCGGGATCATGATTTTCTTTGTGTTCAGGACGTCACACCAGTTATCGCTGAAGATGATTCTGGCTCCCCTAAAGGTTCTAACAAATCATGTGACATTCCAAACAGTGTAGATAAAGCCTTAGTGGAAGAAAACAATCCAAATCCTGATTATGGGGGCCGCGGTGGCTCAATGGTAGAGCGTTCACCTCTGGTGCATCGGGTCCCGGGTTCAAACCCTGCTCCCGCCAAGTGAACTTTGTGGTGGACAAACACCGTGTGCGTGGGTTTTCTCCGGGTTCTCCCGTTTCCTCCCACTTTCTAAATTCCACCATTTCATTCATTTCTCATAATCACCGCCTCCTTTAGCCTAACCGGCATAACCGTGGGACGTAAAACTCAAAGATTTCATTTCAATTCCAAATCCTGATTATCTTGTGCCTTCAAGATCGGCAGGTTGCGGTTTGAACAAATCATGTGGCATTCTAAATAGTGCAGATTTAGTTGGAGAAACCCCCCCTTCAGGTCCCGAAGAACAAAATCATCCAAATCCTGATCCTTCATCCTATTCCTTCAATATATGTTGCAGAAAGAAATTCTTTCCTTGTATTTGCCTCAGTGGGACTATGTCAAGGGAAAAGAGATATAAAAATCTGTAAAGAATTCTCGGTGACCAAGACAACATTCAGAAATTTTGACCAGTACGCCCATTAAACGCAAGTTAGCAGTGGCTCAAAAGAAGAAACAAGAAGGATGTGAAAATAAACGGAATAAAACCATAAGTATCAAGAAGAAGCTGATAATGAAAAAGGTAACTTCCATAGTCGTCTGAGTCAGACATTGAGGATGAAGAAATTTCTTTTGATGATGATGAATTGGATGACATGGACTTAGAACAGGGACAAGGCAGTGCTTTAGTTGTAGAAGGCACTAATGAACGTTGCAGAATTTGTGGCGAGTTTGAAAAAGACAATGAATTGTGGTATTGACGTGTTTTGTGCAGTGAGTGGGACCATGCAGAGTGTACTGATGTCGATACAGCCAACAATTACGTATGCTATTCTTGTAAACGAAAATGAGTGTAAGAGTACGAACACACAGAACGTGACGTCAATCGGTGTGGCACGAAGCGAAGCGGCACGAGAAAATTAGAAGCGAACGTCGAGATCGGGACGAACACAGAACTCGCCACTTAAGTTTCGTGTCACGTAGCTTCGTTTCATGTTGCCTGTGTTGTACGGCATCAGCCTTCCCCGATTCATTTTCTTTCAATTTTACATATTGAAACTTTTAACACATTGAATGTATATGTTTTAATCTAGTATATAACTACGTATACATTTTAATTCCTGAACTATTTATTACTGTGCACCATTGCCCTACCCTTTGCGTATTATTACCCCACAGGCTGGGGAAATTAGGCGCAAGTGCAGATTTGCATTAGATGTTGCAAAACTCACGTATACTTTGTTTTCTTTCAATTTTAATTGTTTCATTCAAAATGAGAAAGGATTGAGAAAAATTAAGGTAAATTTTATGTTTTGTCAAGCAATACTTCTCCAATTATCACAGAAATTGCTTAGATGCGCACAATTCCCCCACTTTCCCCTACTTATTTCGGTTTATGTACCGATCTTAGGTATTTCTTTGGTTATCTAAAAACTTAAAAAATAATCTAAATTCTCATCAACAAAAAACTTCTATTATCATGTATGGACTCAATATCTGAAGAGTTGAAACAGAAATAACGAAAAGAACTTCAAAAAATTTTCGTCTCATCTACGATTAAAGGTAAAACACTACCCCTAATAGTTGTATTACTTCCGCATTCATTCATTCAAGCAAATACCTAAAACTTGAATTTGGATTAACCTAGACTATGGATCTACCAATGCGCACTATTGCACACTCTATCAAAACTGAATAATGAACCTATCTTTAACATCTATTAGCATAGTTTGTTCTAAAGTAAAAGAAACATTTTCTGATGTGATTGGAATGTAACGTTAAAGAAGAAAAACTTCTGGCTAAGTATCCTAGTACCTAGTAGAAAATCCATGCACATGATACTCCACCACCACTAAAGACACTTGGCGAGAGTTGAGATATATGCAAAGACCCTACGCACAAAAAGTGATATAATATATATAAGCAGAAGTTGATTTGTCATGTAAGGTGCTTTACTGTACGTTGACAGGAAACGTAATCCATATTTTCCTCAACTACACACGTTTCTGTTTATTCCATTCGGTTCTAAAGATAAAACGGAGCAATATTGAAAACAATCTTTGTCACACTTCTCATGTTATTACTGTTATCTCGATAGCGGAAATTGTATGTTTAAAATGTTGGAATGAAATCAGAGAAATAGGTTCTGAATTTATTTCCTAATAAGCAACACGTGTCAGACGGAATCGATCCTTCCTAGTTGTAATTACTATTGTTTTGGGTGATAAATGGCATTTGAAATCATCGTCTTCAAATATGGTGTCAAAAACAAAGCCTTTATTTTTACGGGATCAGTTTTAACGGACTTATAAAAAGACCTTCTCAATGTGACGTAGAGAAAGGTTGGGCAAAGCGGATAAGTTAAGAGGCCTAATCCCGGCGAAATTAAAATACCGCTAATTTTACAGTAATTATGTGATATCTTTAAAGAGATAAAAGATAATTGAAATGTGGAACAAGAGCGCCCTAGACAATATTATTTTGCGTGAGGTACCGTTATCACAAGTCAGCTAGTGGTTTTCCGTTTTCAGACGTTTAAAAACGCGAAAATAAATGCCGATTTTCAAAATGGCTCGAAATCGAAAGCAGATAAGTGAGTCGTGATAACAGTATCCCATGTAAAATGATATTGTCTAGGGCGCTCTTGTTCCACATTTCGATTATCTTTTATCTATTTGAAGATATCACATAATTACTGTAAAATTAGCGGTATTTTAATTTCGCCGGGATGAGGCCTTTTAATGTGTTTGTCGTCATTGCTCAAGAAGTAAGCAAGCTATAAACTAAATATTGACGGACTGCTTCTTTGGACATTGCTTTTACTAAAACAGAAAACATTAAAATTATTGAGGCTACGATTGCAGGCTACGTAACACAAGTTTAGATCTGTTGAATTTTATCCCTTTCCAAAATCACCCGAGCAAAATGAATAATACTCTATGATAAGCTAAAACGTTCAAAAGACAAAACAAATATAACAGAAAATCGTTCTACAATAAGATAGTTACTTTTAAAACTACATTTACCTTCAGAGTACGTCATGTTTTCAGAAAAAAGGGCAATTTTAATGCTCAACATTTTATATAACCAATGTGGGGAGATGATTTGTTTTCATCCTAAGTGTGTGTCCGCGTTAGTTTAGCTGGAAAGTACCATAATCTCAATTTGGTCAAAATATGCAGATGATTGATTTTCGAACTCATCGATTCAATTGGACAATTACCGTAGCACAAATAGAGTATCTTCATTTTTAATATTAGATTCTGTCCATTATTTGCAAATTATTCGCATCTTGTATCAACTTGGTATTTTCGTCCAACGTAAGGGTAGCGCTGATTTCAATTAGCTAGCCTACACTTTCACTTTGCTATTCATGATACGGATCACAAAAGTAGGACTTAGAACCACTCTAGCATGTGCATGCTTTATGCGCCCATACTTCATAATCGACAGACTCTAAACCGATTTTTTTAAAATCATTTCTCGATCTTTTGAAACCGAAAGTTCAATTTTGATCAGTTTTACTGGATTTCTATTAGTTTCAGTAGAGGGTTAAAGATGAAATTTATCCTTAGGATATTTAATCGATTGGAAGAAACCACTTCTCGCTATCTATTATCGTTTTCCTTTAATAGTGATCAACGCTAAAACCGGAAGTAGCTAATTGCAACGACATCCGCTTTAATTGTCATTTCCATCGACTAAGTCGATTTTTTACTTTTGGTCCTCTACATAACTTTTTGTATCCTGGTCAAAATTAAGATGATCTATCCAATGGTTAAGATTTTGTTGTCTCCCAGACAGATGAACAAGCACATATGCAGAGAGGTAATAATATAAACAAGTTTTGGTAAACAAATCCTCCTAATAAATATATATATTGATCGTGAGTATTTCAACAAAGAATTATATTGTAATGATCACTTAGGATCAGTGGCTATGGAGTCGGGATTGAACTTTGGACCTCTAAGGATAGCATCAGTAGTAGCTCACGGCAAACCTCTTTGCGTGGCTTATGGAGCTGGATAGAACTGGATTGAACTCAGGGCTTCTCTCTTCTGAAATCGAAGCAGCCTGTTAATCAAGAATTCGTCGGCGAACGTGCAGCACCTTGGGCTACCATCCGAGAACGACCTCCGTGACCTCAAAACCCGAAGTTTAAATACTGTTTGCTGTTTTTGGTTTTTTGGTTTTTTAGGTCACGAGCTACGTTTTGTAACTAAATTTTATTGGGAAGTTAAGTTTTAGAAACGCTTTCAAAGTCTTGACTGAAAGACCCATAGGAAAACGACCATTAGGAAGATCTAGGCGCAGATGGGAGGATAATATTAAGATGGATCTCGCAGAGATAGGAATACAAAGTAGAAACTGGATGCAATTAGCTAAGGATAGAAGTCAGTGGAGAGCTTTTGTGAACGCGGCAGTGAACCTCCGGGTTCCATAGGCCATAGAGTTAGTTAGTTAATTTTTAGCTTGTGTTCTGTGTCTTAATGTAGCCACGGAAACTTTTTCATTGGTTTTTTGTTGACTTGTAGGAAACCACAGGTTTATTTTGTTTAATATTCGAATTAAAGTTTTTAAAATATTTTTTCATTCTCTCAGTTTATATTGTCCTGATTCTAGGTGATCTAAATAAAAGTTTTAAATTGTAAACGTCAGCCAAATATTTTTTTGCAAAAATATATTAACATAACCATTTATTTGGCTGTTGTGCCCTATTTTTATATTTTTTTTCATTCTCCCAATTTATATTGTCCTAATCCTAGGTAATCATTCCTACATATATATGTCAACTCAAAAATATTTAGTTACCAAATATCAGAATTGGAAGGAGAGTTTGAGTTCTGTCAGCAACAAATAGCGTAGTTATAAGTATTTTCTTGCTGAAGTACGGTAATATTGGAATATTAAGGTCTAATAACAGACAAAATGCAACACAAATATGGACCCATAATGAACATTAATGACTCCTATACATATAATTTGCATGTTCAATGTATTTATTTTACAAGGTAATAGACAACAATATCGATGCGGAGTGCAAGCAGATATTACAATTACAGACCAAAGTGCATTTAATGATGTCATGGGATATGTAATGTACCCAATTGCTATAACTGAAAGTTTGGCCATGCACAAATATAACGATAGTTATTATCTAACGTAGAAATGTACGAACTAAACAAAGGGAAAGAAAAAATGAATTCCTGTTGAGTAGTTTACAGAACAAAATGGTAAGCTGTACAAGTATAATTACGTAAGTTATTAATTTATATGTAATTTGTTTAAAGTTATTTATGGTTTATAACACTGGAATCTCAATTGTTCAGATGATTTGTGACCGGAAGCATTCCGGATGGACAAAAGTCCAAATGATCAGGAAATAGTACGAAAAATGTATTGTATTATTTATTTATTACACTTATACAGCAGTATAGTATTTAACTACTACACTCGCCATTATATTTTTTTGAGTTCAAAATTTACAATTCCATAATATCTACGATTTCATACTAGAAATAAAATAAGCACAATTTATTTATTTATTTATTTATTTAACTAGCTATAAGCTCCCGTTGTTGCTGGATCTGGCCTGCAAATTCAGAGCCTGGATCAAAAGAATAAGCGCCCATCGTTCCGATATCTTAACTTAGAAAAGGGATGTAAAGATAGGAGATCCATTACCGTGTTTTATCCTATCCTGTTATGTAAGCCCGCATACAAACTGTGTAATGTGGGGTTGCTGACATCCAAGGAAATCGCGAGAAACGTGCCAACACTTTCATCCAGGCCTAGTAAATTCTTTTCTGTCCTGAACCAAATACAAAGAACAAAATATTTTCGTACGCACATAGACCTGGCGAAGGTATATATGTGTACAAAGCTCGATGGCTTTAGGGCTACACCAAACCCTTGCATTTTTGTGTTTGGGTTGGTTCCACGCAGGGCCGTAACTTGTGGGGGGCAGGAGAGGCAACTGCCCCCCAGGAAAGCTTCGATCCGTTCGAGGGGGCCCACTTTAAGACAAAATTTTCTTACTCCATATACGATAGGAACATGAAATTATAAATGAAGCTTCAAACAGATTCACTACATTAAATAAACAAAACAGGACACAAATGGTAAATAAAATAAAAATGAGTCATGGACCCATTTCAGTAAGAAAATGTGTACTATTAATGGCCCCAGATATAATGGTTATTCGTATGACATTTGTCAAAAGGGGGTTATTGTCCCCTTAATTAATTTATCATGTATGGAAGGGGCCCAGGGGTGTAACCACCAGCCCCGTAGATCTTGCTGTGCGGGAGGGCCCACAGGCTCCCGGGGGGCATAAAGAATAAGAGAAAGATGGAAAGAGGGGCTCCAAATACGCGTGTTATGCTTGCCTCCTCCCTAGAAAAAAACTAATTTACGGCGCTGATCCAGGAGCTTTTTAGGCATGCTCCTGTTTGTTTCCGTTTTCTTTTAGCCTTACTATTGCAAAATGTTAGATATATATACTGTATATTAGGAACGTCCTTACCTTTCTTTAGTAATGGGCATATTTCCAGTTATTCAATTTTTTGTTTTTATAATTGAATTTTCCACGCTGCGAAATTTGGAGCGAAAAACTTACGACAATTGGTACAGGTGTTGTTGCTCGTGTTTCAACCCAGCTCTTCTGAATATTTTTACTAAATGGTTAGCGTACGCGCCTTTAGCATGGGAGATCTGGGTTCGATTCCACGTTAAGCGTTAGGCCCACGCCTTATGTAGCCTCGCTGCTAAAAGGGACGCTACAAACTAAAAATCAAATCAAGTCAAATCTGAGTATTTTCACCTCTAAATTTTAAACTATTGTTGGTGATAATGTTTAATAATGGTAATGTTTATTAATGATAGTGGTTAAATTGTGGCCTTTCCATTAGGAAAACCGAACAACTGCCGTGGGTCCCGAGCAACAAATTATGCGTCATTCAATAACAATTTTAAGTTTACAAAATGTCAGCGTAGTCAACACATTATATTACTATAAGTAGTCCATCTGCAGGGCACCAACACATCCACCATAAAATACTCCCATTATTCTCTCCATATAATTATATAGTGTATTAGTGAGTCCCATCGTCTTTCAATTTATCACGTAGTAACCCTTAGTTCATGGATACTAAAATCAAATAGTATGTTTTGATTAGCCTTGCGCAAGAGACACCATTCTGTAACCGGGGTCGCGGTGGCTCAGTGGTAGAGCGTTCACCTTTAGTGCATGGGGTCCTTGGTTCGTCCCCAGCTCGCTCCAAGTGAACTTCGTCGTGGACAAACAGTGTGTGCGTGGGTTTTCTCCAGGTTCTTCCGTTTCCTCACACTTTCTCCATTCCACCCTTTCATTCATTTCTCATTATCATGGTCTCCTTTAGCCTAGCCGGTAGGGATGCACGCGAGACACGAGACGAGAGTTAAAGTTTTATGCGAGACGCGAAACGAGACTATACCATGCGAGACGAGACTCGGTTAAGTCTCGCACGAGAAGTCTCGCAACATTTATGAATTACATTTAATTGTATATTTAGTGATTTTACATTTATTGAGTTTTCCAAGTTGCGCGTTAATGCCTCCAGGAACAAAAAAGTGATTGGGGCAATAGACATTTTATGAGATTTATTATTATTCAAGGTTGATTTTCAGAATTAAAGCCTTCTTTAGTTTCTAAACATCATTAAAAAAGAAAAGCTTTGTAAATTGGGAATTTATTATAGCATCGATTTAGGACTTTATTTTGCGACACAAATACATACACGCGGGCGTGCACGAATACTTGAACTTCTGTTTTTGGTCTGGAAAGCGAATAAGACTCCCTGTTGCTTCGAAATGTGATATTTCTGTTGTTTCTGTCTTTTTCACATTACTACTAGCGATTAATGTTGGAGGATGGCGGGGAAATCCCCTCTCGTCAAACTTTATCCCCGGCCCGGCTCGCAGAAATAACATAAAATTTTACATGGAATAAGTATTTTCTTGTTTAGTTTAGGTAACTGTGTTTAGTGTTTAGTGTAACTGCAACTTCAGTCCCTGCGGAGAGGTTGTTCTCTAAAGCTGGACTTGTACTGTGAAAACAAAGAAACCGTTTCAGCCACGAGTCAGCCAAAAGTCTGATATGTATAAATTCTTGGGTATCATCAGGAATTTCAGTAACCAATACATGGTAGACTTTGCGTGTTTGCCAAAAATGATTTCCTAACATTGGTGTTTGTCACAGAGTAGATTTTGTGTGTTTGTCAAAAATGATTGCCTAACATTTTTGTTATTAATTCCCTGTTCTCTTATGTTTAAGAGCAAAATTGTAAAATGAAGTACAAATATTCATTTTAGTGTCTTTTTATATATACAAAATGCAAAAATACCAAAATTATGGTATAATTTTTATTATTATATCTGGACATTGACGCAAGGTAATAAATCAAGTTTAAATATGTCTAATGAAAATCAATTATGCATTTCGAACCGAACCCCGATTACTTTCCAGTTTACAACAACGAAATTTTACAAATACATTCATCATAGAAAAGTTGTAATTTAATTGGATAAGTCGAGGATAAAAATTCATCATAAGTAAGAAAAGGCAGTTTTTACAACACGTAAAGTATAGTTTTTCTTGCTTATTCTTAAAAAAAAATCCTTATGTCCTGAGTCAGATTGATCGAAATCCGAGAAGTCATTACCACTATTATTGTCTAAGCTTTCTGTTAGAAGCATTCCAATTTGTTTACATTCTCGTAACTATTGTAATAAGTAAATGTAAAAACATGATAATAAAATAGAACGTATAACTTAACCAAGCAGAAAAGCATTATAGGCCTGAGCAGTAAACCTCAAAAATACAAATGTCACTATTATTCTTCACCACTAACGGCTCAGGTACACTTACTTTTTTTAAAAAAATAATATCCTCTTATTTGAGTAACACGAGCATTGGCACCTAGTCTGTCAGACCCAACATTTCCTTTTCTCCGGATAGAATGCCTCTCAGCAAGCGATAAAATGTGGTCTACAACTGAGGTGTTGAAGTAGGAAATTACACGAAACCGCGTTCTTGTAAGGTCAGCATTTTACTTAGTTCAGGATCAAAAGACATGTGGTCTGTATCTGTGTGGCTTGACACCAGTGCTGTTGGGTTAACCAAAACTTTTCAGGTTTTGATATCCTAGCAACACTGCAGTTAGTTCAACTGTATGATCTGGAAATTGATCCAGAAAACGATTTTTTGATTCTCGCAATTGTTAACATATTGCGTTATCCACAAGTCCGTTGACACAAGTAATGTTATTCCTTGGTGATTGGTGTAAAGGGAGATAGGCGACAATAGATGGCAGCACTGTTCTCCTACACAAGTAACGTATTTTTATATTTTCTCTGCTACTTCCACAAATTTAATGCTAGAGAGTTTAAACTTTCTGAAAAGAAAGTTCAAACCTATTCTAAGGGAACAATCCGTATCAATTTTGGATATTGTGACGTCAGAGCATTCCTCGGACTAGAAACAGGCAAAGACAAGATTGAAATACGGTTAAATAAAGACGAAGAAATTTACATATAGATATAGTAAAAGGATCCGGGTTTGGTTCAATGAGTTCAGAAAAACATATACGGAAACGTTATATTCTTTATATCCTAATTACATTGGCGACTTTTTTTTCGGGGCAAAAATGTGCCCGCATGGCATACTGGAAAATATTGCTGGAGACCTCTAAGCTGGAAAACAATGTTGGATCCAGCAACAATTAATGCTGGTTTTGCTGTAAATTATGCTATTAATTTGACGAAAATTAATGGTCCAGCAATCAAATTCCAGCACAACTTTTCTTTTAATTTGGAGCGGAGGATGTTATGAACATTCATTCCATGGAAAGCAATGGCAAACCACCATGGGTTCACCTTGCCAAGGGACTTTTAGGTCAAATACCTGCCTTCGGACAGAATATCACATCATCATTCATTAACAGCCACAGTAACACATTGCAAAATTTTTACCCAGAATATATGCGAGACTGCGAGACCATGCGAGAAAGTCTCGCGCGAGACGCGAGATGAGACTCAAAATTTTATGCGAGACGCGAGACGAGACTTCAAATTTGCGAGACGAGACGAGACCAACATTTGATGATTCGAGACGAGACGAGACTTTTGCATTTCTCTTTCTCTCGTGCATCGCTACTAGCCGGCATAAGCGTGGGACGTATCACTTAAAGATTTCATCTTTTTCATTTTGTAACCATAACTGAAAGTCTAACAAGAACTTTATTTGTGGAAGGCTAGTGTAGGTTGATTTAGTGTAAACGAAACGCTGGAAATAAATTTTAGAGGCTATTTTCCCTTGTTCACCTTTTAGGTTTACACAAGCCTTCGGTAGCCTCATAGAACATTTTGACGTCGATTTTAGTCGTTTTTGTTTATTTACACAAATAATTTGGTAGTATTTGATTCAACTCTACGCAAAACAACGAGCAAAAGAGATTGATGACTATTATCTGAGAAAAAGAAAATATTTAAAATGCATTTATAAAACTCATGGTAAATAGAAGCAAAAATTCGGATAGAAGCAAAACTTGATCAGTAGGAAAGTACTACTCCATTATTCTTAATTGTATACGAGATATTGCTTCTGAGCAACAGTTGCTTGTGATATTACAAGTAGTAAACGAAGACACTGTTGCAATCGAGAATAATTGTATATTTGCTTCCCAATATTTTGTGATATTTTGTCCTCGATACCTTTTTACTTTTGATATTGTGTCACGCAACAGCGAAGGATCCCTTCTCCTCGCTAACGCTACATCTGTGTTTAATTGTTGGAATGAAGTAATTCTGCTTACTTTCATCATATATGCAAATACATTTTACATTCTTTTTCAAGTCCATATTCTCCGGATTACTTTCTTTCAACTTCTTAACCTTTCGTTAAACTATAGCATTCGTTAGTTGTTCATGGTAACAAATTTAAGCACATTAACTAGAATTTTCTTAAAGATAGATTAGGTGTTAATTCCTATACTCACGACTGCAACTAACGGCAGGGGGAACAAATGAAGCACGTGCCCTGGGTGTGTGGTTGCAAGGACATGAAAAAGAGCAATATATATCGGGTGTCCTAAAACTGACGGAGTACAGAGCACCAGGCCAGTATCCACGGGGGGACTAGGGGGCTGAGTCTCCCTAAATTTTTACTGGCTCTTCTAAAATTTCTACTGTAGGCTTGCAGATGAACAATACTGATGAACTATAATGTTGTTGGATCGGGCTCCCTCCTAACTTCTACCGCCCCCCCCCTACATTTTTGGGTTGGCTACCGGCCTGCAGATCACTATTCTACAAGGCCTCTATAATTGTACACTTTTGGGATCCTCATGTGAAGAAGCGAATTGTACTATGTGACAACGTCGCAGATAAAGAACCATAGAGTCGACCTACCAAGCCATCAAATTGTTGCATTGGTTCTTTCTAAATGACAGTTAAAGCTGATAGACGTTGTTACTACCCCTATCTATTAGCGTAGCAGTCTATGTAACTATTTGATGAATTTGTAGAGCAATGCTAATGGTTTCAAGTTAATCTGCGGCGTTACCACATAGTGAAACCTTCTATTTCTCACAACGGCTAAAAGAGGCCCCAAGGGGTGTACCATTATATAGCATTTTCGCTTTGTTTTGACCCTATAGATTAGTGCGCTGTTGTTCGTGGACGCCATTTTTTAGAAGAGTAGGTTCTTGATTTAACTTCTTGACATTTTATGATATTTTGGGTTTGTTTCACGCTCAATTTCGACATACATGCACCTATTTTGATGATTCATATCTTTTAGAACAATTTTATCCCGTTGGGAAACAAAACACTTTCCTTACCAACACCGGGGAGCAGGGGCGGATCCAGGAGGGACTTCTGGGGGCCGGGGGGCAGAGCTCCAAACTCTGGGATGGGTTTTATTAAAATATAAAATAAAAAAAGTTGCTACCTCTGGGGGGGGGGGTGATTGCCCCGATCGCCCCCCTGGATCAGCCACTGCTGAGGAGTGAGGCATCGAATTTCATGTTTGGTCCGGGTGACACAAACCCTAGTTGTTTGCTTACCTATACTATTAATAAACTAACGACGAAAATCATATCTGCTACGAGATTCCCACAAAAATAACCCCTAAAATTGTTTTATTTTTCTTAAACTAAACTCTGGGACATTTCACACAAAATTTGGAGGCATTGGAAATTTGAGTTGTATATCTGGTTACTTTGAGACTTATAATAGTAGAATAGGGTGTCCAGACATCGCGTTTTTAACAGGATTATCATTTGTTTTTCAAAATCGTCTAATTTCTCGAGGAAAATGCCAAACGGGATGCAAAATCTCTTTTTTTTTTAAATCCCATTTTTGGCCTCTAGTTACGTAGTAATCTAGTTATTTATGGTATGAATTTCTAAAGTAGAGGGGCCGCGGTGGCTCAGTGGTGGAGCATTCACCTCTGGTGCTTGGGGTCCCGGGTTCGATCCCAGCTCGCGCCGTGTGGACTTTGTGGTGGACAAACACCGTGTGCGTGGGTTTCCTTGGGGCTCTCCCGTTTCCTCCCACTTTCTTCATTCCACCATTTCATTCATTACTCATCATCACCTAACCGGCATAACCGTGGGACTTAAAACTCAAAGATATCATTTCATTTCATTTTTTATCTAAAGTAGATTGAAGGAAAGACCACCACTTTTACAATAAATTTACAAAATTGAAATAAATAACGAAATATTTAGTTTAACGTTCAACGATTATGCCGGCTAGACTAAAAAGGGAGACGGTGATGATAAGAAATGAATGAAACGGTGCAATAAAGAAAGTGGGAGGAAACGGGAGAACCCCGAGAAAAGCAATGCACACAGTGTTTATCCACCAGAAGGTTCACTTGGCGCGAGCTGGGATTGAATCAGGGACACCACACATCAGAAGTGAACGCTCTACCACTGAGTCACCGCGGTCCCTACAAGAAAATAAGTCATCAAAAGAAAATATATGGCATTCAAGAGACAATCGATGCCACTAATCCTGTTTCCTACTCAATGTTAAAATGGTAATGTAAAATTGAAGCACGAGTAAGGTTAAATGAACCAAAATCAAGTTGTTTTGAGGAGCTAAAGACTTCCTCACTGGTATGAATGGCATAACTATACAAAGGTGGATTGACAAATTATGTCAGTCGGAAAAGGAGGAGGTTATATAATACTAGTACCTATGCCATGCTGTTAGTTGTAATAACCGAAACGATATGTATGAAGTAGGCATATGGCTGTACAACGTGAAAATTTTATATCCGAGATATGAAAGTACTGCAGCTACAAAAAATCAATTAAAGACATTTAAGATACGTTTACATGCATGTATTTTCATGGAATGTTTAATTTAATATGTATAATTTATATTAAACGTTCACCTTTAGTTTTAAGTGATTGGTTAAGCTACAATTCAACTCAAGGCTTATTCATGTAAGGTAGGTGCAGGTAAATACGCATGTTAAGACTCTTGGATTTTTTATGGCCTTTATTTTCATGAAACACAAACAAGAAGACATGTGCATTGCAGAGTAGCCTTTTCCGCGTTTAGAAAGGAAGTGTGACAATGTTTCAGTGATGCGACTCACTTCTATTTTGTACCCAAGCTAAAAGCAAAAAGTGTTACGAAGTGGCGTATTTAGCAACACGTGCAGGTAATTACGCCAAGTCTAAGATACTACTAGAAACCTGTAATTAATCTTGCAACTGTTTACATCGTATGTATTATACGAACTCAAATAATACTACACAACATGGCTGAAGCAAATAATAGAATAACCAAAGTGCAAAATGAAGATAAAAAGATAAAATGTAATAACGATAATCTCCAAAGTTGAAATGAAGTTCCAAACAAAAAAGTTTTAGTCCAAAAAAAAGATAAACAAACAGTGTCACTGTGCAGCGACTTAAGGCGTACATTGCTGTAAACAATCGGCAATGTTCTGAGTTAGCACTATATTAATAACGGATTCTTACTTCTATTAAAATAATAACGTCCTTCCACAAAACCATACCGAAGCAAACAACATTGCATTGCAGGAGGTCTTTGCGCTGTCTCCCGGAATATTCGTCAAATCAGACTTGTCCAAGACTGTGGCACATATTGGAGGCGCATTCTAGCGGATTTCATCGGAAACGTCCCAGCACTGAACACTTGGCGTATTTAGCTGCACTGGCGTATATAACTAACTAACTAACTCTATGGCCTATGGAACCCTAGGTTCAATGCTGCGTTCACAAAAGATCTCCACTGACTTCTACCCTTAGCTAACTGCATCCAGTTTCTACTTTGTATTCCAATCTCTGCGAGATCCATCTTAATATTGTCCTCCTATCTGCTTCTAGGTCTTCCTAATGGTCGTTTACAAATTGGTCTTCCAGTCAAGACTTTGAAAGCGTTTCTACTTTCTTCCATTCTAGCTACATGACCCGCCCATCTAAGCCTAATAGACTTGACGACCCTAACAATGTTGGGTAAACCATATAAATTATGTAGTTCCTCTTTATGAAGTTTCCGCCATTCCCAATTCCCGTTCCTCTTGGGTCCGAATATTCGTCTCAGGATCTTGTTCTCAAATACTTTCAGTCTATGTTCTTCCCTCAGAATAAGTGACCATGTTTCGCAGCCATACAAAACAATAGGCATGATTATCGTTTTGTATATTTTAAGCTTCAAATTCCTCGACAGAATTCGCGACGATAGGAGATTTTGAACCGAATAGTAACACGAATTCCCTGCTTTTAGTCGACATTTACTTTCTCCGTGAATATAATTTTCGTCTGTTAATATTGATCCTAGATATTTGAAATTATCCACTTTATCAAAGGTATTATTTAATATTTTAACGCATCCATAATTCGCTGTATTACAGTCCCGACGAACTTACATGTATTTAGTTTTCTCTGCATTTACTTCTAAACCCATGTCCCTGCAAGCGTTTAATATGATCTCTGCATTTCTTTCTATTGTTCTCCTATCATCACCTATTAAATTTACATCATCAGCATATGCCATAACCTAGTGAATACCGTTCAACTGTAGGCCCTGGCTGCTATCTTTAATTTTCCTTATAGCGTATTCCAGAACAAAGTTAAATAATAGTGGTGACAACGCATCTCCTTGTTTCAGGCCATTCCTCTGGCGTATATACCTGTCGAAATCTGAAATTTGAAATCCTTTAAGTTTTACGTCCCACAGTTATGCCGGCTAGGCTAAAGGAGACGGTGATTAAGAAAAATGAACGAAATTGTGGAATGAAGAAAGGGGAGCAAACGAGAACCCCGAGGAAACCCACGCAGATGGTGTTTGTCCAGTACAAAGCTCACTTTGCGCGAGCTGGGATCGAACAAGGGACCCCATGCATCAGAGGTGAACGCTCTATCACTGAGCCACTGCGGCCTATGATGAATTAGAAGAAATAATAATATAGTACCATAAAAAGTTAATAGGATAATTAGTCAGAAGTTTTCTTCCAACATTATATCCTCATAATAACCGAAAATATTTCGCTACTTCTCCTATGTACTTGTCGAAATTTGTCTGCGTGCTACATGAAAGAAAAGTGGCACTGTGAAGGAGTTCACTTTGAATGTATTCCGTAACTCCTTTGGTACTAGAACTTCACGACTACACTGAGCATGAAGCTACTATGCCAGAGTATTTTCAGACACTTGATATCTGAGTGAAATGAGAATTGTGTGGAGTAATACATTTCCTCAACATTGGAACGTCAGTGTAGCTGTTCGGTGCCATTCACAGACTCATGAAGAGTGTTCTGGTTATGAGAAACACGGTTGCATTCCTGCCAAGGAAGGCTTCTTTTAAATTAAACTTTATTCTGTATGAAGGACTATGAATGATCATATTGCAAGAAAAATTTCATACTAGAATCTTTTCAAAGTCGAAAGTTACTTTTAAAGAATCGATATTGCCCATTTTACTGCGTAAGAGCTATAATAATTGGCATTACGTAGGGCATCCCTAGCACATAATGTCCTAACATGGAATCGTAATTTTAAGAGCAATTACTTAACCCTTGTCTCGAGGATTAGACATTTTTACACTATAGGTCATTATATCTTATGGACATTATTAATTAATGTATGCAAGTGAATGCCAATGTAATGACAACATAATTGGTGACCACAGGGGAAAAAGGAGATAAGTCAAGAAATGGTCGAAAATGAGTTAACAGCAGAATTACGTAGCCCAAAAGGTATAGTTTGCATGGACTATATCCCACAGTAAGAAGGTAGTGAGTCACTAAGAAATTTAATGCTAAAGAGTTCGCCTACAGTAGAAGAAGGAGGTAAGTCAGTGGAAAACAGGACAATTGTATAAAATTATTAGAAACTGACTTACCTCCTTTTCCCCCTGTAGTCTTCAATTCTTAAATTCTTTGCAGGTGCGGTATCTTTAGTGTTCTGAATCTGAATCACCTGCTCGCTACTGCTTCTTTGCTTTCTGCTTTCCACTTAGGGTTGCCAGATCTTACTTTTTATCGGTAGATTGACGATTTTCTAGCACATTTTATGTTATACGCTTTTACTTTTTTTTTCGGTAGAAACATACATCATCATCATTCAGACAGAAGTTAGAGAGACAGGTAAGCCTGTCTATCGTTTAGCATCACAATGTCTCGTCTGACAATATTATCATGACATGTTTCAGCTTGTAAATCGTCCTCATATTGGAATACATGCCTAACCCTGTTAAATTTAAAGAACTGTCACAACTGCTAGTTCTAGAGGTTGAAGGAATAAATCTTCAAGTTATAGGGGTTCATCAACAGAGGAACACAGAATTTCGGTATCTCAATTTTTGTTGTGTAACCTTGATAACTCAAACCTCGATTACTCAATAACTTGAATTTTTGTCTTTTCCCTTCAGCTTCGAGTTATTGATGTCCCACTGTATTTGGCATTTTAATATCTTTTTATTTTATTTTATTTATTTAGTAGCTGTACGCACACCTCATTGCCTTGTGTTAATTTAGAACCTGGATGAAAAGAGAGAGGAAGGAGATAATCCTTAATTACAGGATTTCTCCACAACCACTTCAATGAAAGGATATTTATCCTGTGCTATTATGTAAGCCCGCATAAGTCAAGTGTAATTTGGGTTGCTTGCAGACAAGGCATTCTTAAAAATAGCCAAAGTTGAAAACAGAAGAAAATGATTCTTAAAGGATTTCTCCATAACCATTTCATTGGCAGGATATTAATCCTCTGCTACTACGTAAGCCTGCATAGCACAAGGATAATTTGGGTTGCATAGAAGCAAGGCGTTCTTAGAAATACCTGAGAAGAAATGTGCGTAATATTTCAACTTCCTGGAGCTGAAAATAATAATAATAAATAAATGTTAAGTACGCGATTAGATCATATGAAGATTTATCTTTATACCTAATTTGGTGGGCTCTGAGTGGATCGTTTTTATGTGAAAAACTGATCACACACACACTTTGCACACATACACACACACACACACACACACACACACACATATATATATATATATATATATATATATATATATATATATACAGAGTGTTTCAAAACAAGACCTACAACGCATGGGAGGTGATTCCTCACACCAACGTAAGATGAATGGTATAGGCAAACCTGGATGAACAAATGCTTGCTTCCTTGAGAAGTTAAAGGCTGACGAAAACACACACACACAAAAAAATTGAATTTTGAAGGTCCATAGCTCAAAAATTATATGACCTATTGTTTCGGAGTCATGACTTGACTTCGGAACTAATATGTGCCGTATACAAATATTCAAGTTACAGTATCATGCGGTGCTTCCGCAACATTTTTATAGAGGTGGTTGGTGAGTACTTCAAATTATATAACTGTAGCCCAACTACCTCGAAAATAACTGTCGCATAAGTACTGCAGGATTCTGAAACATAATTTTTGGATAGCGCACATATTAGTTCCTAAGTGATATTTTGACCATACTATGATAGGTCCCGTAGTTTTGAAGCTATAGACCTTTAAAGTTAATTTGTTTCATGTTTTGACCGCCTATAACACCGAAAGGAAGTCTTAATGCACCATACTTGGTGTATGGTTTTTGTCTCATCTTGGCAGTAATCAGCTTCCAAACATTATCAGTGTTGTTATGAAAGGCATATATATATATATATGAGATAGAAAGAGAGCGACCAAGGTATTGCAATGTTATAAAACATGTCACCTCCATGTTACAAAAGTATATCAGAGTATTCAACTGAAACCCTACGTAAAGGCTTTCTCTTCTAGGGATAATTTTAGTCTCATCATGAGACTTTTCATGATGAATAAATCTTCTGAGCGTTCGGGTGCTATTGATTTGTTTGTCTGGAAGAACAGTCCTACTTGGGATATCCTCTGTTTACACTTTCTCTTTATGCATCGGATAATATTTCAAGAACTAAAATTGCATGGTGAAATAAAAATGTTTAGAAGTAACCTCTATATGATAAATAGCTGCAAATAAATACACAACATGACATATTTATTGATATTATACGATTTTCTTAATTTATATTTAACATTCACATATATAATATGGACGAAATGCAAACACCTATCTCACATACTATATTTTAAATATAATAATTAATTTTCTTCTGCAATGATTATATGAATATATATATACAACTGATGTATTTTAACGTAATTGTTTTATGAACTGTTTCATGCATTGCGGAAAATAGAAATTCATAAAGAAAAAGGAGTTGACCAAGATAGGAATCAAACACACTAATCTACGGTTTAAGTTTAGCAGCTTACCACTGAGCTAAAACTACCACTATAGACTATGACATTGTAACGAAGTATTATATGCTTTTGAAGACAACACATTCATATCCATTACAATGGCTGTTTTTAATTTACTTTGTTTTTCTTTCTTTTAAGGTAGGCGTGAATTATGTTCGATGCCTTTTCTTTCAGTCTTTTTTCAGGTTTTCATTATATATCTAAATGTTCTTTTCCTTGTAGAAAGCTAAATGATAAACAATAATGTGCTGACATTAATACAAGGTTTCGAGATATTGTATCATTAAGTATGTCAATCAATGTTGTTTCTTTTCTACAGTTAGTAACAAGGCTTATTATATTTAAAAGAGGAACAACACATCTGCACAACTTTTCCCGATGGGTACGAATGTGGATCTAAACGCCATATGTAGCATTATTATCGGGTCTAGGACAAAACTTCCACACTCAAGAAATATCAAAAAACCCCGCACAATCAGTCAAAACTCCCACACAATCGGACAAATCCCCATACTTTGAAATGATCCTGGTTGAAGGTCTTGTAAGTTTCACACGCTGAAAATAATAGAAAAGAAGTCCAAAAAACGCTTATGATGCAAAGTGGACAAGGTGATCTTGTTCTTGTTCTTTGGATCATACGCGTTTTCTGGACTTCTTTTATTTGTGTGGGCTTTATGTTTTGCCTTATATTTTTCTTATAACAATTCAAAATCCAGCTGACATATTCGTTGAGAAGTGATGCTATTTATTTCAGTGATCCCGGAACTACGTGCTCTACCTGATATCAGTCGTTTTGAGTCATTGTGTATGTTACTGCCTTCGACTCTCCTTAGTAGATGTGAAAGGGAATCTTACCCCTACATGAAAGTTGAACTTAGCGGTCATAGGAATGCTGTAAATTAACTTGTGGACCCTGAAAGCTACGAATTCGATACTGACATTCTTCATCTTTATTTACTTTTACATCTCACAATTTCATACACTCCTTCACATAAGATAGCGAGCGAGAGAGAGAGAGACAGAGAGAGCGACTCAAACAATCACCACTTCCATTTTACAAAAGCATATCAGATATTGAACTGATAACCTATGTAAATACAGGATGCGGCACGTAAAACCGGCCCGTCGTAATATTCTGGTATATTGTGTTTTTGGCAACACTTAAATAATCTACCTTCCTACTAAGAGATGGCGTGTCGAGGTCGGGTCGACGTACGTGACCTGCAACACTGACCCCTGACTGACTTACGGGACTGAAGTTAAAACCGTACCGGATAAGTGTTGTGCAAGAACTGAAGGAGCCTGACCTGCAGAAGAGGGTGCATTTCTGCTCATGGCTGTTGAGCAATGTTGCCAGTGGTTTCTTGGATCCACTAATGCTCATCATGAGTGACGAGGCGTGGTTCCACCTGTCTGGGTACGTAAATTCCCAAAACAACCGGTATTGGTCGACAGAAAATCCACACGCAATCCACCAGGTACCCTTGCATGATGAGATGATTGGTGTTTGGTGTGCCATTTCCGCCACACGCATTATTGGGCCCATATTCTTTGAGACGACAGTGAACAGTGACGTGTATATGGGAATCCTGGAGAAGTTTTATACACACTTGACCGAAGAGGAGCGTCAGTTATGTTACTTTCAGCAGGACGGTGCAACATGCCACACATCAGCTGCATCATTGTCCCTTGTGCATGAGATGTTTACACCAGAGAGGACAATCAGCAAAGGCTTGTGGCCTCCTCGGTCACCAGACTTGTGCACGTGTGACTTTTACTTATGGGGACTGTTAAAGGGGAGAGTATATGAAACAAATCCACACACAATTGAAGAACTCAAGACCAGGATCCAGGATGTCACCAATAGCATTACAACACAAAAACTGACAAGGGTATATATGAATCTCCTCAATCGTGCTCACATGTGTGTTGAAGTGGGCGGAGGACACTTTCAGCACCTGCTGTGAAGGTGAGTAGTCATATTAAATACATTACATTTCATTTATGTGTTGTAGTTAATCATATTCAATACATTACATTTCATTTTATGTGTTCACTTTACGGGCCGGTTTTACGTGCCGCACCCTGTATTTTCCTTTGTGGCATGCTTCATAAGGTAATTCCCCTCTGTTCATTTAACTTTCGGGTTCAGGAATTTGTTGGGAGCGTTTCGGCCATAGATATTCTCTGTTTATACCCATAGATATAAGATAGCGAGCGAGAGAGAGAGAGAGCGGGGCATCACCACTTCCATATTACAAAAGCATATCAGGTTTAGACTGTAAACCTATGTAAAGACTTCCCGTTGTAGCATGCTTCATAAGGACAATTCCAGTCGGTTTATGTGAAGTTTGGGGTTCAGGAATTTCTTGCAAGATTTTCTACTTTGGTTATTCTCTGTTTATACCTTCTCTTTATGCATCGGATAATATTTCAAGAACATAAATAACATGCTGTAATGAGAATTATGAGAAGTAACTTTTATATGACAAATAGCTTCCAATGAATACAACATATAACTTACTTATTGTTATTAATTTGTATTTAACATTCACATAATACCGACATTCACATATAACATAAAATAATACCGACAAACTGTGAAGACCTACCTCAAACGTTATATTTTAAACATAATAAATACTTATGTTCTGCAATGAATATATATAGGATGTTAATGAACTATACCTATAAACTGTAAGAGGTGATTCTTGACATCAAAATATGAGAAAAGTTCATATGGACTTATGACTAAAAGGACATAGTTTCAGAGCTAGGGCTGTCCAAAATCGAGAAAAAGCCAAATTTCAATAGGTCCTATTTCAAATTTGAGGCACTATGTATGGTGTTTCTTACCAGCGTAAAGAAAGCCACGCATATGCAATCCAAATGTTCATATTTTATCAATTGTCAATAGGTGTAGAGGGTATTCAGATATTTCAGATATACCAAGATTTCAAGTAGGGTCCAAAGTGGCAGTGGGTAATCTTTGACAACAATGGAAATCCAATGCTTACGGAGGGAAGGCAGAAGTGTTAGAAACCGGCCGCACCATGCTTCTTAGTGTTCGGAATAACGTGTGATGATATGTATTTCGTCACGGTATATTTCACGTTTTCTTCACTTATAAGCGTGAAAGAAAACATCGCACAATGCGCTTTCCCGAGTATACGGGAGACCGTGCTGCTGACGATTCTTAACACTTCCGACATCGCGCTAAAGGATTCCATGTTCACCGCTATCAAGGCTTATCGTTTACTTGCTTTGGACCAATCATAAACTCAGAGCATATCTGAAACTTAGGTTAATGGCATGTCTGGGAATTTCACCCTGCAGGGAATAATCTGGACACCCATTGAACATTGATGAAATATGCATTTTTGGATTGCGCATGCATGACTTTCTTTACTCTGATAAGGACCACCGTCGAATTCGAAATAGGGCTTCTTGATATTTGGCTTTTTTTTGCGATTTTGGACAGCCCTAGCTCTGAAACTATGCACTTTTCGCCATAGGTCCATATGAAGTTTTTCTCTTATTTTGATGAGAGCAATCACCTCTTAAAGCTTGTTGGTATTGTTCATTTACGCCCTGTATATTTTCTCATGCATTGCGGTAAATAGATTTTCATACAAGGCAAAATGAATTGAAGTAGGTGGAAATCGAACCCACGAACTTATCATTTAAACTCCTACGATTTACCACTGAGCTAATACGACGACTCTAAGCTATCATCTTGTAACAAAATATAACTTGTTTTTCAAGACAACTGCATTTATAACCATTGCAAATGCTGTTTTTGTTCTACTTTGAATTTTATTTTACTACACAGATGAGCATTGTATTCTATTTCTTTTTTTAATTCTTCTATTACGTATGGAAAGATTCTCCTACACATTTAAATTATTTTTACGTACGGAAAACTAAACGACAAACAAGCATGCAGTGACATTAATGCAAGGCTTCGAAATAGTGTATCATTAAGTATTTCAATCTATGTTGCTTTTTTCTATAATCGGTAACAAGTCTTCTTATATGCAAATGTTGGCTCGAGTGTTCGAACCTGGTTTACTATTTTCCAAAGATACCAGAAGTTGGACTTAGAAATGTTTTGCCTCAAAACATCAATAAAGAGTGGTCATTCTTTATGGAACAGTGTGTACGTTTAGCATCCTGAACCACTCAAAGTAACATATATTGATGAAACTTGAGTAACCATAAATGATAACCGTATAGTATGAATCTGAAATAAAAGAAACATGGAATTAGAGGAATAAACGTAACACATTTATACAGGGGAATGACTTGAAAGTACTAGAACTCATATTACCACCTAGTATTACAAGAGGAATGCCATTGCCCTCAAATGGTGTCTACTCACCACAGGTATTGGTAATCTCAATCCTCTCACAATGTTAGTATGAAATTCCATTACTTCACCAGCGCTGTTGACAAATGTTGAAAGTACTCGATCTATCTGGAAAATCTGTCTACTTCCACAGTATTCTGAACGTGCTCGATGAGATTCAAATTTGGTAAACATCAAGGCCAGTCCATTCGCCAAATATCCTCTTGTTCCAAGATTTATGTCAACTGCTATATACGATTACTACACTTATTATCATCCATAAAGAAGAACTTAAGTCAACTGAAACTCAGTAAAGACATGTAAAGACAGAGTAGAGTTTTATAATAACATTAAACGTTCAAATCTTGGAAGGTCGGTATAGCAATGAATATTACGCTTTCCTATTCACGAATCACCAAAATGTTCCTGTTTCGTTCGTGTTTTCACCTTTTCCCATATGAACTTACGTCCACAATCAAAAATCAATCTGAATTTTCTCTCATTGAGAAAAGAATACAGCCTTAAATGAGCTTGATACAGTACGGTAGTTTTTGTCATCACCACTAGCATTGCCACTTACCTGTAGGACTCAATGGAATGCAACGTAATAGATATTGAGCAAAGACACTATCCGCGTGTTGTTTACGCGTTACTGCACAGTCATGCACACGTGTGTCGACGATTGTCAAATTGAAACGCTGTTTGACGTTGCTCCATTCTTGAATGTTTCATAATCTAGCGGTCCGCCTGTGGTGTCGTTCACGTGATTGGCCATTACCTCTCCGTCGCACAGCGTTGGCTGTGGTTCGAGATGCTTTTTCATGCAGGTCGAACAATACTGTGAGTATTAGCAACATTTTGGCCTCACTCGTCACACTTTGAACTTCATCCAGGTTCCGAACTATTCTCTACAATGTGAAGCCACCCACATGTTTTAAAGATGCCATGTTCTTGTGAGTAACACAGCCTCAGTTCGCCTTAAAAGCTCTCTTGCTGACACACACTGTATTGTTAAATCCTTATCACTTAATTATTTTGTGTTAGGGAAGAAGATAATTCAGTTGTACGGTCACACTGAAATCACGCTATGTAGTCATGCTCTCTGCTGAAATCATGCTCTCTGTGTCCGTGTAGAGAACTGCTGCCACCATTCGAACGGGAACTAATACATTTCAATCGACAATGCCGTATTTTTATGTCACTTTATGTGGTTCGTTGTTACTTCTTGTACATCAGTGTATTTCACACTTTCAGAACAATATTAACGTATGCGAACATATTGGACCAAATTCCGGACGTTGACGTACTCAATTTTATCCACACATAACTCAATGTATTAATAACCGTAATAGCATGGGGGCAATTTGAAAAGTTTTCTTATAACAAACTTAACTATTTAAATTTTAGGTTCAGCAAATAATTAGTTAAGATGGATGGTTTTAATTGTAGAAATAAAGGTAGAGATATCAGATCAGAATATTACCCAAATCTGGTGCTGTGGTCTTACGTTAAAATTTATAATAGCCGTCATAATGAATTTTGAAGATAGGATAAGAATTAAACGAATTTTGTGACAAGGTCGAATAATAAAATGTGATATCAAATAGCAACCAGCATTGTACTCACCCAGACTTAGACGAGTGAAGAATTTTGAGATGTTGATCCTTCTAGTCAGACGGTCACTTCAGAACTCTCCCTAATTTCCTACTCTTTTTCGTCCACCTACCTTTTCTTCGTAGTTTTGGTAGCGTCATTTCTTCCGCTTACCATTACATTTTTAGACTTACTTCATAACGTGAAGTAGGAAGTGTTATTATTTCCTTGATACATTGCTACGTAACATATTTTTATATTTCCTATTTAAAAGAATGTTTTAACTAGACATAGTTTTAAATTATTATGAGACTTCCTTAATTTCTTTGCATATGTGAATGACCTACAGCACCAGACTGGGGATTGAATTTTATTTGCATTTAATAAAACAAGGTTTACAAAATATTGAAGCCAAAATCAATAAAATATTAATCGCCCTTCACCAAAATGCTTTAGTCATATTACAATATATATAAATGTTCCTATTTTCAGTGTGAATATATTTTTGTATTTAAGAATACTATATATGTATATATTGAATATTATATAGTATTCATTCATACAAGAAATCAGTTAAAATTGAATAGAATCTGAAAGTAAACTTGTGATGCAAGAAGTAGTATGTAAAATGTAGGAACATATATCCTCTTAAATTCAAGTAAATGACTTTACACTTTTGAAAAGTCCTTATATTAAGTACTGTCAATGAAAGTTATTCTAAATTAAGGAAAATTTGAGTAGAAATTAGATGGTAAGAATAAGAGTTTAAAGAAGCTATTTGATAAACAGTATTTTTTCTCTATTTTTTCAGTAAGAGGTGACTATATTAAATTAAGATGATTTTTCATCTTTCTCCTATATACACAAAGATAGCTTTAAATATTTTGAAGACAATATTTTAAACAGAGTACAAGTTTAATATTACTGAAACTGTATTACTGCTTGTATTATTTTCAGTGCAAACATTGTGCGATACAATTAAACAGAATGCGTATATTCATATATATATATATTTCCGTTTTATATTTCCATTTTCTACTTACGTGTATTTCTAAATGAAATTAGTTGGCTGAAATCATATTGTATTTTACTACATAATGTTATCAATAATATGTGTGTGTTAAGTTCCTTCAACCTCAATTCAAATTTCAATATAAAAGGTGAAAATCAATCGTTTGTTATTCGATTGTTATTAATTTTCTCTAAGAAAAGTTATTTTATTCGGGGGAAAACATAACGATATATTTTCGAAATAAAACTGGGTGGCAATTTCACATTATCTCTACTTTCAAATTTTTTATACGAAACTTAAGTCCATTGTTTCATTCCAGTTTGTTATTGATTGCTTTAAAACAAGCGTTTGTTTAGAAAAATATAAAGGGATAATTACGAAAGTAATGTCGACGTATGCAACTTTATGTCGCTCCATCACTTTCTAATTTTCATCCAAAATCTGGGCTGAGCATAGGTTCTTGGTTCTTATGAAGAAAACAATCTTTGTTTCGAAATACGTAAAAAGATATTTTAAAACTAAAGATAAGTTTGCATTGATTCCGATTGAAACTTCAAGCTAAGCACTTGCATCTATGTTTTTATTCATTGTTTCGAAGAACCTGAAGAGATATTTACAAAATTAAGCGTGGGTGTGGCTAACTCTTCTTTGGTCACCTAAATTTCAAATTTCCACTTTAAAAAATTCATTTCTTATTGATTGATTAGAAGATAAAATCATCGCTTTCCAGAAAACAATAAAAATAAAGTTTGGAACAACTTTACACTCAAAATAAATTTTAAATTTTGATTCAAAAGGAGAATCGTTTGTCATTTACTGAGAAGAAAAACCTTTTGTTTCAAAAAACATAAAGAGATATTTACAAAGTAAATAGGGCGTAAACAAGTTCACAATGGTAACCAAAATTTCAAATTTTGACTCGAAATCTAAACCAATTGTTTGTTATTGTCTAGCTTGAAGAAAAATTTGTTCCCTTCAAAAATATAGGTAAATGTTTACAAAATAAATTTGAGGCGTGATAACTATATTCTGAATTCCTAAATTTCCACTCTAAACTAACTAAGCGTTTGTTTTTGATCTTTCTCAATATATTGTAGTTTGTTCTTTTTTTTTTAAAAAAAAAAGAGAGAGAGAGAGAAATTCAAGAGGTATTCTGAGAATTAAGTTGGGGATTCGTTAATTTTAACCAGGTTTCACGTATGAGAAATTTCGATTCAATATCAAAGCTAATTGTTTGCCTTACATTTGTTATTGATTTCGTTGAAAGAAAATTACTTTATTTCATATAATGTAAAAAAATATATTTAGAAAGGAAAGTAAGGGTGTGGCTAACATCCGACTGTTAAATTCACTTTGAAATTTCGATTTAAAAGTCGTATCAATAATTATATTTTCTTCTGTTATTGATTCTTTATAAGAAGGAAAAGAGTAAACAAATACTTAGAAAATTAAGTTTGAATATGTCCAACTTCAGACTGTTTAATCCATATCAATTTTGATTCAAAACGAAAAGTTATTGTTTATGAAAAATATAAACTTATATGTAATAGGTAGATAATTTTACATATATATATATATATATATATATATATATATATATATATATATATATATATATATATATATATATATATATATATATATATATGTATATGTATGTATGTATGTATATAACATTGTATAATTACAAATATAAAGATTGGCTTGAAGCGAAATTTGAAATTTGAGAGATCAGTGTGATATAGCTACACCCAACATAAATATTGTAAATATATATCAATCTCAGTGCATCGAAAATTGAGAGGTGTGCCCCTGTTGGAGTGAATAATGATCATGTTTGTGCATTCTGCTGACAGAAACAACGCGAGAAATTGTGAATAAAATGTCATAACTAATGTCCAATTCCAATTTAGGTTTAACAAACTTTGCGCCGATATTCATGCTTGAAAATCCAACGCCACTTGTCGGCAATCCAAGCTTTCCTGGTAAAGAATCGCTCTACCCGTACGTAACCTCATGTTTTGTGATATACCTATATCATGTTTTTGAGTATTAATTTCTCTTTTTGAAAAATGGGTTTAAAATATTAAAATCACTATAATAAAGTGTAATATATATGGCTAGAGCTGGGGAGCGCCAAAGGGTCAGTTTGCCAGGGTAAAAATTTTGCCTTGGTCCGCCCCTACTTCCCTCCATATATAAGATTAAGTTCTATTACCACGAAGAGATGAGATCAATACGATAAATTTAATTTTGGTAATGTATAACCACAACGTTAGTTCATAAATTCCTCATTTCTGGCTTCATATGTCTCAGTACGATACTCCGCAGTTCAAGTAGCTCTTTAGTTACCTCATGAAACTGGACCAAATGCTAAAATTATCAGCCTCGTCAAGAATAAAAATTTAAACTATGACATAACAATACGGTTCAGAAAAACATAACTGACTGAATAAAAGTATTCTTAATGAAGAAGATAAAAATGCAGATAAAAACATGCGATTCTTCTACAGTTTAATTTTAGGGTTTTGTTGTCAAATAAAAGCATAAACGGTTTATTTTTTATTTTAAAAAGGAAGATTTATCAAATCGAGTTCTTTAGGTTTTCTTTGGTAGACTTTTGTACTAGGAACGTTTGTGTTTGTTTCCGTACTTCAAAAAAAAAAAAAAAATCCAAATTAACACGTCTTAATATATATCACGTAATTCAAAGCAAATGGGTCATGTAACGTCAGTTCCTTGTAAGGGAATTTCAAACCCTAAATTTAAATAAAATGCAACGCTATCTATCTCGTATTTAAAGAAAACAATCTTGATTTTGGTTTCGAAAGTCCTTTTTAGCTCTTTAAATTATCACAATTTTACAATCAGCAAATATTTCACTTAAATCCAAAAGTCACTAAACATAACAGATTCTTTTTTTAAAATAACCCTGTAACGAAGTTTATTTCTCCCTTTCTGGAAATATATGATTTAAATGAACAAGTGAAAGTTTCCATGTGATAATATAATACAATTTTACAGCTAACTGATAGTAGACTTATCAAATTTCTATATTTGTGATGTAGCTAAACATTTTCTGAAATCAACTTCACACAACCGTTGTTTAACGAATCTATCCTCAATATCTACAAACCGAAATGATTTGGTTATAACTGCCTAGTTCTAAATGAAAAATTAAATTAAAACTATTAAATCAATTGTCATATTACAATATTCATTAACGATGTATTACCTTGATTTTTACACCTTCTGAAAATACATTCTATTCCAAATAGAATATTCGAGTTGACCAGTCAGTTCTTTCGATTCTGTAGGGAGATATTTTTAGCATATGTATGTGCCATTTGTTCTTTATAAAGAGCAGAAGGCAGAAAGCTCCTTTAAAAACATTCAAAACAGAAGGTAATTTACGAAAAGAACAAGATATTACATCTGTCAATAAATTTTCATAAACCTGTGTTATCGTAAACAAATTTATGATTCTTGAAATTACAACTAAAATTATAATTTTCGTAAACCAAAGTGAAACTACTACATTTGCAAGTCCTTTTTTTTTTTTTTTTTTTTTTTTTTTTTTTTAAGATAAGCGTTTTCTGAAACAGTAATTACTTAACACGAAAAGCTGTCCTTGTGAAACGATCTCCACGTGGCCGTCGCGTCTGTTTCTATACCTAAGTTCTCTGTGCGATAGGATTCTGTATGGAATACGCGTAACTAAATTAATTTCAGTAGTAAACTCAGAAATTCACAAAGATGTAGTTATTTCACTTTAGTCTCAGAAAGCTCAATTTTATTTTAGACAGAAATGATTTTGAGTTTGCAAACTATTTATTTTTATTGACAGATTTTAAAAAATAACATAGTTTAAATACAGCATGGGTGAAGAAAAATAAAATAAATTAGCATAATATAAATAGAGCTTTAACGGTTTAAAATGTCTGTTGAAAACGGAAGAACAAATAAAGATGTTGAGGAGGAGCAGTTCGGGTTCAGAAGAGGCAAGGGCACAAAAGATGCTATTGGATTGTTAAGGGCGATCGGTGAAAGATTTATAGAAAAAGGGAAAGAAGTGTATGTTGTATTTATTGATCTAGAAAAGGCTTTCGACCGCGTGAATTGGAAATTGTTGTTGAGAGTTCTAACAAAGATAGGGTTGGAATGGAAAGATAAGAGACTCATAAGAAACTTATACATGAACCAACGAGTAAGTGTTAGGATAGGGGAAGAACTGACGGAAGAGAGTGCAATTGGAAGGGGAAGTTCGACAAGGATGCTGCCTCTCGCCAACACTATTTAATGTCTATCTAGAAGAGATAGTAAAAAAGAGTTTACATGATGATGATGGCATTTCGGTAGGAGGTAGAATGATTAGATGCATAAGATTTGCAGACGATATGGCGCTTATTGCAGAATCTGAAAAGAAAATCAATAAAATGTTAGAAAAAACGAGAAAGGGCTTTGAAGAATATGGGATGAAAATAAATGTTAGAAAGACAAAAGCCATGGTGATTGGAACAAAGGGGTCTGTGTCAAATATAAAAGTAGGAGGGGAGAAAATAGAACAAGTGAATAGTTTTCGATACTTGGGTAGTATTCTTAGTAATGACATGAAATGCGAACGTGAAATAAAAGCAAGGATAGGAATGACGAAAGAAGCCTTTAGGAGGAAGAGTCTGTTTTGTGGGACCGTGAATAAAGAGTTGAGAAAAAGACTCATAAAATGCTTCGTGTGGAGTGTTGTAATGTATGGGGCGGAAACCTGGACATTAAGTAAAGGTGACGAAATTCGACTGGAAACCTTCGAAATGTGGGTGTGGAGAAGAATGGAAAGAATTAGTTGGGTAGAGCGGAAAACGAATGAGAGAGTGTTAGAAATGGTGGGTGAGAAAAGAACACTTTTAGATATTATTAGGAAGAGGAAGAGGAAGAGAAACTGGTTGGGACATTGCCTAAGAAGAGATTGTATCATGAGGGACGTCCTAGAGGGTAATGTGGCGGGAAAGAGATGGAGGGGGCGAAGGAGACTACAATTAATGGATGATATTAAAACCGAAAGATCATACGCGAAGACGAAGTGAGCGGAGGACCGTGGAGTATGGAAGCTTCTCAGCTGCGGCAAGTGACCTGCCAATAAAGGCAGAATACCTATGATGATGATGTACCTTTCAGTACATTTTATGAGCTGGGTAATATTCCTTTATTAGAATTATGAATTAGATTTTTGGGCTGTCGACATCTAACGCCATTTAGCCCGTCTCGTATATGAAGCTCCCTGCCTCAGCGAGCATTATCAGCTGAAAGTGAAAGAAGAAAGAATTGTGGAAGGAAGGGAGCGGTCTGGGACCATTATGTTAGGTTTCATCCCGGGATTTGCTTGGTGTGAATGAGGAAAACACTGGAAGAACCTCAGTCAAGATTGCTGGTCTAAAAAAGCATTTGCACTTTTTCGCCATATTGGCCCCACCGGGAATCGAACCCGAGACCGCTAGCAGCAAAAGCAATATCCTTATATATAAGAAATGTGTTATATATTTTTATAAGAATGTGCGTTACTTTGAGAATTATATTTTTATCATTTTTCGTTGAACATAAATATGAAGTTAACTTATCATATTAAATTTGTATGTCTAAGTTGGCCAACAAAATATGCGGAAATAATTGGATAATAATACGAATTAATTCTAGGAACTGAGTTCAATATATTACTTAGGACATCCTGCTGATAGATAAAATCTACTTATGGGCTGTGCAATCAAAAGTATGACACATTATTAACTGGATAATTGCTGAGTGTAAAAGAGCAATAGAAGTCACGCTCTATATTGATATTAGATTTTTCTGAAGATAATTAAAGTTGGTAAATTTGCCAACCATATATTTGTTCTAACGCAGTTAATAATTTCACACTGAGAAAGAATGATGTGCTTGCTTTAATATGGACCAAATTATTGGATCAAAACCATCTTTAACATGTTAGGTAAGTTAAATTTGTTACAGTTTAACTACATATAAAGTTAACTTACCTTTGAATGTACGCCTAAATAACAGTTTCCGATTCACGTACCTTGCATAATAATTATATTGGATTCGCAACAAATTGCAGTTTCCGAGTTGTAATGGAAGTGTACCATTTATTTTGACACAATTTCATTTCGTAAAATTCGACTCCAACAATTTTAACCCTATGTTACCTGCCCTATAAAAGTTACATTAATGCCCGACTTAGAGAGCCTGTTTTTTTTTTTTTTGGCTAAAATTGGGTTATATTGACACACAAACGTTGAAATTTATGACAAACTTTAATACTAATACTATAGCAAGTATGCTGGTCATAATTACGTTTAACATAATCACATGCCTACAATAATAGGTGTAGTCAAAAATGTCTACTAAAACTTGTAACTAAATGTCTAACTGAAAAAAAAAGCTTTTTACTGGAAGTAACTTATCAAGAAAACATTGATTTCGTTGTCGTATGGTCTCCACAGATGTATTTCTTGCATCTGACATTTGTAAATCTGGTTTTCCTATTCTTATTCCACGAACAAGACGAACATCTTCCATCATTACCTTCGACAGTTGCAGGTTGATGATGATCTGGAAGTAGAGCAGCTCTTCGAGCCCTCATTTGCAGTTCACGAGGAAATTTTAGCTTTGCTGCTCTGGGCTGAGAGGGGTAGAAACAGAAAATATACGTACTGGCCGCACATGATGCCAACTTATAGTTAAGTAATATCTAAAAAAAAAAAAAAAAAAAAAAAAAAAAAAAAAAAAAAAAAAAAAAAAAAAAAAAAAACTACACCCGGAAAGTGAGACTGGGCGCGAGTAACGGATTGTTAAATAGTATATAGTCGCATTATATAATTTATTACAAACACTTCTATGTACAAAGAAAATTCAGAAACGTGAAAGAAAATTTAGGCATAATTGCAAAATAACAAATACTCTAGTTGTGTTCGGACATTCTAGCGATCTGACAAT
Organism: Thermobia domestica; assembly: GCF_964235325.1. Taxonomy (NCBI): domain Eukaryota; kingdom Metazoa; phylum Arthropoda; class Insecta; order Zygentoma; family Lepismatidae; genus Thermobia; species Thermobia domestica. Next base: position 14,005,786 of record NC_137454.1, on the reverse strand, counting down.
AGGAGAATTCATCTGAATGAAAACCGAATAATTTGATCGATGACAGAGTTTTTCTCGTGGAAATTTAAGAATGTCTTCTGTTCAATGCCTACCCAATGATCCATCCTTTCTTCATCCTTCTTTAGATATACAGGAACAATTACTAATCTAAATGTTCAATGAAATCCTAACCTTCTCGTACTTCAAGTCAACCACGCATCTATACGGACACGCTCAATAGTAACTTATCTGAACACATTACCTGCAACAACCATCTCATATAAAAAAAAACTATTTTAAGTAACCACCGAGACCTAAAATAAATTAAAACTATGGAAGAGGTTAACTGAAATAGTCTGGGGATTTAACTCTAATGCGGTTTTAAATAGCTACAAAGCTTTCCTACTACCGAATGTAGCATAGGTCACACTACATGACTGCTGGTACACACTCCGTTAACGAAAACTTTAATGTTGGAAAGGCATGCATTGTATATTACATTTCAAATCAAGCTACCGAACCAACAGCAGAGTTCTGTCGCCGTATTCAGTTTCCATCACTGCAGATTCCTCTTGAAAAGTTACGTCAATCCCTCTAATTATGGCTACTATGCATCAAATGGCACTCCATACTTCACTATCTTGATATACCTATCCACCACTATCATTACTCTACATTATGTACAGTTACAGCCACCCCCTGATATTCTAGATCTGCAGTTACTTGCAGATTTTCAAATTCATGATCAAATTTTTTTCATATTCAAAAATTTTACACAGAGAATCCATCTGATACTAACATGGGTTTACATTGCCAACATTAAAACCTACCCCTAAGGAGAATACAACTTCATCTGTCTGACTAACAGTTCTTGATGTTCTAATGTGTTAGCACCTCTTCCCATCCTCAATGCAGATCATCAACAAATTCATAGCAGTATGATATAATTTATATATATATATATATATATATATATATATATATCCATTATTTTCCCATGCTTCCACTGTTGCGATTTTTACAATATTACTTTATGTGTACCTTCCTCATTAGGGTTTCCAAATGTTCTTAAGACTTTATAAATGCTTGTAATCTAATATTAAATAACACATTTCTCTGACACCATCACTCCATTCCTTAATTTCACTGTATATACACTACTCTTCTCTAAAAGTACCGTGAGTTGCTACCGACAAACAAACAACTTGGACGCTGCTGAAGAATGTAATGTCATATATTTATAGTTAAAATTGGACAGTAACGAATTATCACCTCCCGTACAAGAATAAATTTAAGACAGGTTACAATTTTCCTACTATGTTTTATCAACATCACGATTTCTTATAACATTGAATATGCCAATGAGAGCAAAACAATACAACAAACTAGCTTTTCCTTTCTTTTTGAAAGCGACATTTATACAGACGGCTTACGCAACGTGTTAATAAAGAAGTTTCGAAGTTTCAGTTCTTTTTATCAATTAAATTCTGTAATGATGGAACAATTTCATTATAGAAAAGCTTACAGCAAAAATTTACAATTGTGTAATGTTAATGATGCGTTGGTTTTCTGGTAAAAATGACATTAATTTCTTTTCGTTAGAATTGATCATAAGCGTTAGGAGCAAAATTTAATTGGATAGCGAAACACTGTATTCAACAATATGTAACATAATACTACTCCTCATTACGTAACAAAATAAACAGAGAATTATGCAAAAGATGATTCCTGGCAGTATTTGAGTTGGAAATTTAATTCAAGAATTATAAGTTGAGGGTGTTTTTGTTTTTTACCCTAATTAACAGCATCTTTTCTGTTCCTGCTATATAGTTCTGTTTGACAATGACTTAATAGAGATTTTTCTAAGTGTCAAGATTGGTAGGCATAACATTAACATAGCACTAATTAGCACTGGATTACAAACCTTATTTTTTGCCTACGTGGTTACAAACCATTCGTAAAATTTACGACTCAATTTTAGTCTTTTTATTATTTCTGTATATATTATTATTTTTTAAATCTAAAAATGGGCTTGTTTATAGAATTATATGGACAATAATATTGGATGCATTTGGAATACTTTATTGAACAAGTACATGTAAAAAGTTATGTATATAACTTGCTAGCTGTATACTTGAATTGCAAATATGACGTCATGAAGATATAGTTACATTTATGTGGGTAAATTGTCTTATAGATATTACAATAATATATAACTAAAGTAAAAGAACCAAGGCAACTAAAAATCATAGCACTTTGCATATCAACTTCGAAAAAAGTAATTAGGTGCAAACTTGAAAGTTGTCATTCCAAACTTTTTCATTTTTCCTCGTCACTCACCATTCAACACACAGCTCTAGTTTCAGCACAAATCGCCTTCCTCCAGTGCTTACACAAATGTGTTGTCATTCTTCTTTTCCTTGATGGTCAGTAAAAGTAAGTTTCTTTCTTATTTCTTGTGGCGGGTTTGCCATAGGGTTAGTGATGTGGATGCTCTTCATTAGCAGTATCACTAGAGCCTTCATCAGAAGATATCCAACAACATTCTTATTTGATTATTTTCACGTTCTTCCTCACTGTCACCCATCGTTTCATCTCCAACGACAGTTACCAATAATATGACACAACTCTTTGCACTGTTTATAGTCCAAAACACTCATTTAATGTTAAAAACAGGAAAGTAGATTTGTCAAAATTTGTGGAAAAAAAATTAACGTGGTTACAAACTTTTCGTAAAAATTACGACTAGACCTTCAAAATATGCATGATAATGCTGACTGACACGGCTGTAAAACCAAAACTAGCCTCTGCTGTAAGAGCTAGGAAGGTATTGGGAAGGATGCCGGCCGCGCAGTCGCGGTTCAGCGAATTCAACAATTTTGGATATGTTGCTTCGTAAAATTTACGAATGGTTTGTAATCCAGGGTTAGTGGATGTAGCTATAGAAAAATTAGAACGTTTCTTTAACAAGTTGAATTGATATCCATTTTATTTAAGGAATTCTTAGGTGTAGATAGACTCAACGCACTAACTAGGTTTTTTACACACAAACCCTATACCATTACACTATAGGCCTTCAATACAAAGGTAATTTGGAAAGTCTCCCGTTTTAAGCATAGAAGAGTCGAGCTTAGAACTTCTGACAACCATATATCATGAAAAATGTTTTGTAACATTGTTGTCCAGTAGTTTATATTTCATATAAGGCTGCAATTTTGACTTTAAAATTTGCTTAAAAGTAATAATAATAATAATAATAATAATAATAATAATAATAATAATAATTATTATTATTATTATTATTATTATTATTACTATTATTATTGATGATGTAATATTAACAGCAATAGTAATTAAATAGTTATCATATGGTTCACACATCCTACTCTTCATTTCACGAGACGCCACTGTTATGGCTATTGCGAAATATTCATTTTATAACTTCATAATGCGTAGAAAGAATATACGTTTAGAACATTGAAAGAAAGAACAAAATCCCTATTATTATAGTACTGAAATACTTGGCCTTATTATTTGTTCCCATGTAACTACTGTCACGCGATTTAATATGGATTTGTAATCCTCGGATAATTATGAAGGTTATTTGTGATCGAAGTTCGTTCGTAACGAAATCAATAACATTTAGATAAAAAAAAATTGAATTATACTGATGTAATACCATATATGAGAGATTTTACTTATACACAAAAAAGTTTACGAAATACAATTAAACTTGTATTGAAAGTTGCAATGCAAGAATTTTCTATTAAATGCAAGATGATACATGTTGTTTCGAGAAGTATGTTCAAGAGTAATTTTATTATTTTAATAAAAAATATTGCTAGAAAGTAATTATTTTTTCTGTAGAATATTTTTATCTCAATTAATGGAAAACACATTAACAAAAAGTTTTAAAAAATATATTAAAGACAATTTTAAAAGACTGAGACCAAATCACAAAAATGAATTGTACTTAAATATAGCGTTGTATTTCATTTATTGAGCAGAAATACATGCTTGTTAAGATTAGTTTTATCTATTTGCACATTGCTGAATTACAGTTTTGATATTATGTCAAATTTATACTCTACAATCGTTAAATGAGATACATTTTCAATTTTAAACGGGTGCTAAAGTTTTCACATTTATTACATAATAACTCCAAGGGTATAAGATTGAGAGCCTCAAATTTGAGTGTGTAAACTTTTTCAACTAGTCCTTATATTAACATCGTGGTTTCTTCATATTTCTTTACAGTGACATCTAAGATAAAAACAAAAACAAATACATTTACACATAGGAATAATTTGATTGAAACCGGCAGAGAATTGTTACCCTCTGAACTTCCCGTCGTTAAGCTATGTTGTCATGCAGAGCATTTGTTATGGTGTCAGTTTGCGTGCCACAGCTGCAATATCTACTGCCGCCCTTATGGATGTTGGTTTGATGACCGACAAAGACCAAAGGCTTGTGATTGATCACAATAAAGTGAAGAGAGCGAAAGAAAAAAAAATAATAAAATCCGTGGACTAAGAATTTGATGAGTTCTGTCAGCAAGGTATAATCGACTGCATCTTCTTTGACGGTCGTGAAGATATTACGAACGTTATGTTGGTAACAGAAAATTCAAGTCACCAGTTCCCTGGGATTATATGAGAACAACACTATTCTGTTTACAGCGAGCCAGGTGGACGCTATCTTTATCATTTCATTTCTCAGAAAGATTGCGACTATAAAAAACAAGCTGAAATTTTTGCTGATAATCTTGAAGATTTTAGAAGGACGTTGATAAAATCTTACAAGCAATTGGAGGTGATTCTACTAACGTCAACACTGGTTGGGAAGGTCGTACTATGCATTGGGTAGAAGTCAAACTCGGTCGTAAGCTAAATTGGTTAGTGTGTGCTCTTCACACCAGCGGGTTACCTTTGCGACACTTAATCACAGCACTGGATGGCATAATTTTGTCTAGCAATCAGTGGAAAGGTACTATTGAAGATATGCTAGACGCAGTTACTGAACTTGAAATCAATCCTTCATAGCAAAAACTCAAAATTGGAGAGTCTCTTGTTGCGTTGAGTGAAAATATCGTAAAAGATTTATCTACAGATGAAGCATATGGATATCAGATTACACAGGCCACTCTCACTGGAAAAGCTCCATGGGATCTGGCGCTTCTTGAAATTGGTCCAGTTAGTCATTCAAGATGATTGACTACAGCAAGTAGACTGCGTCGTTTGTGGGTTTTTAAACATGAACTTAACGTCAAATATCTCATAAATCTTAGGCGGATAGTGAAATACATTGTTAGTGTCTATTACGCTGCTGGTTCAACATCAAAGTCAAGCATTGCTGGGGAAAAGAGCCATGCCACATCTTGTTTCAATGCAGTGACCTAATATACAGAAGAAGAGTTGTGAATGTTGTACTTCAAAAGATACTTAACTTGAGAAGTGAGACAGTACAAAGAAATCTCTCTACGTCCGAGGGAAACACCTGCTATCGACCCCAATGCCTTGTTCGTGCTAAAGATGATCGACTGGTCTAAAGGTGTTTATGAACCTCCCTTGACATGCAAACTTTCAACAGTAGTAGTAAAGAAATATGTAGACGTTCCGATGAAAGTACCACAGTGGCCAAATCACCCTCAATCTATAGAAAGGTGTATGAAACAAGTCACAGAGGCAGCAGCAGAAGTCTATACGCATAAGAATATTGAGGGGTACATGATAGTTCAAGAAGCAAGTCCACAGATGATGTCCGAAAATGAATCAAAACAGGTCATAATGAAACTTGTTTTGTGAATAACTTGTGCGTTAATAGTATTGCTTACTTGTTGCTGTTTCTTGAATACATCTGTATTAAGTAAAATAAGGGCAGCTTTACCACAAAATGTAACACAAATGTAGCATGTATATAGTAATACTATAGTAGTAAGTAAGAAGTGTATGAACTGTATGATACAGCTGTTACAAAATAATTCATTTTAATTGAAAATTAGTAATTTGTCAATGTGGTTGAGTAAGGTATTTTTAAAATTAATGAAATATTTGTTTCTCAAGATTTGTAACAGAAGCTACACACTTCAAACATGGAGAATGTTACATGTTTTTACTAAAACAATTATAAAGTATAATAGTACGTAATCAAAATAATGCTTTCTGTTCTTAGTAACTGCAATGCAATAATATAGTCTAAATACAGTATTTCAATACGTACGTCTATGTATGCAGAAATTTTATTGAGTGTTTTCTCAAAGTATTGGTTATATACTTTTTCTTACTGTACCTCTAACTTTATTAATATGTTTGATGATTAATAAAATCTTTCATACGGAAAAATAATTTATTTTATAGCATTGCATGGCATTTTCGAAAGTATTCCATTATGAAATTCCGAAAACTGCTCTTGTGCTATATTCAAATCTTGATTTACCTAGCTAGAATTACTTTAATCACAAAACTAAGTACAGATTTGAATTTCTCATACCTAAAAACATACTTTTAAGACCCCTCATCATGAAAAATTGCAAAAAGTATATTTCACCCTCAAAAATGACAGGCCCTACTGCTCCAATGGACTTAGTTTTTATGTGTTTGATTAGGCAACAAGCACAAAAGCAATGACAGAAAAGCTACTTGTGGTCGTTTTTAGAGTTACCTGATGGCTATAATTCAATTATTTTATTAAAAGAAAATTGTAGCAATGCCAGTAAATAATTTTAAAATATTTATGAGTCAAAGTACAACCATATTAACTCAGTTGTTGGAATTAATGTCCAGATTTTGTTTCGAATGCCACATTAACGATGATTATAGGCATAGCTCTTGATATAAGAGGATTTGTTTTTGGCAACTCTTCGCTTGTTATGTACACCGACATCTAATGCCATCTAGCGGCAGGCTACACAATTTCGTGGCTGCTTACTTTGGCCACGCTCTTCGAGCGTCGTCGCAACGTCAGGCTCCGTCCAGAAGATTCACGCACCTCCCAGTCGCCTCGTTGGCTCCAGAACCTACGCCGAAGTTTTTAGAATATTCTCGCTCGAAGTTCGGCGGTGGTAAAAGTATTGCGTACTTCGGGCAACCAATTTAACAGGCCAGTTTATTGCAGCATAAGCTTTAATTGTTTTAGTTTGGTACTGTTTCTGTTAGTACAGAGAGTTTATGCATTGTACCTAAAGTTACAGTCTTCTTAGTACGATACAATTCAGAGACATTTTTTATACTTTGGTTTCCAAGTTTGGAAGGAATGGAAAGCAAGATGAAGAAAAAACCTCATAGCAGACCAACGCGGGAAAGTGTGAAACGATGCCTATTTTGGACTCCAAGTGAAATGAGTGAAGTGCAATTACCCACGTACGCTGACGTTATGCGATATTATCATTGGTTTCTAAGTGGTTTAGGTGGTGACCAAAGTGTAACTAAATTACCAGTGACTGACATTTGTAAACTAGTTGGACAAAGAGTTGTACATATTTGGCGTAAAGCAAGCATTTCTGTGGTTTCAGAAAACAGAGTTTTTGACATGCTGAAAACATTATATAGCTGCAAGGAAAAACATTTCAGTCGACAAGGACAAGAAGCAATACTTCCTGCAGGTTTTGTTGCACACGCGGAAAAGTATTTTTTTGATATTGCGTCTTGCAAATCTAAAACACCGAAGATTGCAACTGTGAGAGGACACGCAAGATTCCAAAACGAGAATTCAAGTTTCTTTTGGATCAGAGAACATCACGGAAAATGAGCGTTGGTAACATTGACGTCCGAACAAACAAATCTCTGTCAACGATGTTTTCCCGTAAAGTGAGCAGATTTAAGGGGCAGACAACCAAGAAACACGCTGGAAGTGTAGAAGCAAGTCCATCAACTAGTGGTATTAGGCATACGCATAGGCGTCGTAAGGGGAATTCACCGAACCATGAAACACGTCTGGATCTGGCTTCGAGGAGCGACCAAAAAGAAAACATAGCCTAAAGCGCATCTGTCTTCAAAATATAGCTGAGGCAGCGTTTAGAACTTGAGATTTAGACAGACAGGTTACTTTCAACTCTTCTTCCGTACTTCAGGACGTGAGACTCATAACGCCAGATGACAAACATCATGTTGTTGACAAATGTGTGAATCGAGTTGCTGATTGAGACACATATGAGAAAGTAGTACTAAATGTGGTCAGTATTTCAGTGAAGTTGTAGGTGCGAAGCTCCAGGGGTTTAGGAGATACAGCTACCAGAACATCACATGGAAGTACACAATAGTCTTCATACAGTTGGAGGTAAAAGCATTGTAAGACCTCTTGTAACGACAAAAGGTGAATAACAAATATATGGGTACATATTAGGACTAGGGAGAAGTCATATAGTAAGGATATACCTGACGGCGGCCATCTTGAAATCCGTCATTTTGAATTAAGTTTAAGTTTTTAAAATAGGAATAGGGTCATGTGATACATGATTTAAGGCGCAAATTTACTCAGAAGAACAATGGGGACGTTAATTGTGATTTACGCGCAATTGGTAAAAAGTTACAGGGAAATTAAATATTGTTGCAGCATATGTATTAGTCCTTTACCCCACCTTGTAAATTTTGTGTTAATGATAATAATTAAATAAAAAGCAGGTGGATAAATATTAGGCCTATGGTAAGAGTTGCCTTGATGGCGGCCATGTTCAAATCAGACAAAAGTTTTAAACAGAACGCATAACAGTGACACCTTATTAATAACAAATTTTACCATAAATCCAACGGTATAACCATTTTTGCTTTATCATTAACAAGCACAAAATTAAATGGGAATAGAGTAATGCAATAGATGACTTCGGGCAGAGTATTTGTGCAAGTCATACACTCTTTTCTGAACTACATATTGATTGTACTAATTGAGGACTTTTCTGGAAGAAAGACCCAAGTTCAATTATGACTCAATTCCACTTTGGTTATTTTTCCTTAAATTAGCAACTTGTTTATGCGATAACAAATGCTGGTTAATGGTGGATTTGAACATGGCCACCATCAAGGCAACTCTTACCATAGGCCTAATATTTATCCACCTGCTTTTTATTTAATTATTATCATTAACACAAAATTTACAAGGTGGGGTAAAGGACTAATACATATGCTGCAACAATATTTAATTTCCCTGTAACTTTTTACCAATTGCGCGTAAATCACAATTAACGTCCCCATTGTTCTTCTGAGTAAATTTGCGCCTTAAATCATGTATCACATGACCCTATTCCTATTTTAAAAACTTAAACTTAATTCAAAATGACGGATTTCAAGATGGCCGCCGTCAGGTATATCCTTACTATATGACTTCTCCCTAGTCCTAATATGTACCCATATATTTGTTATTCACCTTTTGTCGTTACAAGAGGTCTTACAATGCTTTTACCTCCAACTGTATGAAGACTATTCTGTGCTTCAATGGGATGTTCTGGTAGCTGTATCTCCTAAACCCCTGGAGCTTCGCACCTACAACTTCACTGAAATACTGACCACATTTAGTACTACTTTCTCATATGTGTCTCAGTCAGTAACTCGATTCACCCAAACGTAAGGTTTATTTGTCAGTACAGAATACATTCTCAGAAGAAGAATTTAAATTAAACGAAGTCTTTAACGTATCACAATTATAGTTTCTAGGCTAATGACCAGAGATGATAAATTGTAGGTTTCCTGTTCAAGTTATGAGTGTGTGAAAATGAAAAAAAAGATGTTTGATCCAGATTAGGTTTAAACTGACTGTGCATAGGACAGTCAGATTGCATGTAAAGAAACGTAACATGCAGTATCTAAAAATGAAAATATCATATGTGATGAGGGAGTGTAGAAAGGATTCTCCACATGATTCTCCGAGTGTACAGCGATTCCAAAATATTGCGTGAAAACATATTGGGCTGAAGTAAACTGCATAAATGGGTTTCCTTCTCGTAATACGTAATTTGGTGTAATGTAATATTTCTGTGCACAGAAGCAGAAAGAACGGACAAAACACGAGGTGATGTACACGTTGCATAACGATTCAAAGAAATGCGGTGGGACATTGTACTTGATTTATGCGTTAGGTGATTTCTTCCATTAATACATTCTAGGGGCTTTTCTCTTTCCTTGGAGTTGCAAACCGCCCCTTACCCCTGAACTGTGAAAAGCTACATCGCTATTGTGAATATACAAAATAGCGTACAGTGTAGAAATTTTCTAGAAATACTGCTGGAGAAATTTTCTAGAAGGAAGCTCTTTGGAATTATATCCAGAAAATGGGGATTTTTTCCCCGACTTTCTAATGTACCTTAGAGCTGGATGGAATACATACACTGAGGAAAGAGAATGTGGGACTATTGCGTACACGTAACTCATAGTACTTTTGTTGCGGATTGGAGTCAATATGTGTGGCTGTGTTGTAACAGGCATTTATGCAACTTGTGAGTGATTGAACCATAGTCCGATGCCCTAGTGTCACTTGTGGAATTGCTGTATAACAGGATAGAAAGTGTTGCGTTCAACGGTAGTATGTTGTGTCCAGGTATTCATAGTCGTGAAAAAGGATAGAGTTTACTGTTAGGATTGTGTTAATCTGTACCTACCTGCGCAGTGCGCACATTACAACTGTCCACAAGCTGGAAGATAGGCACCTCTTTTATGCTGAGGCAAGGGGAAATATTCCGGAGACGAGGTGTTTATATCGTGACCGTCATCCTCAAAGGAGACTAACTTTCCGGGTATTCTTTTCCTCCTCCATATTCGCCTTCGAGAGATAGGATCTCTATAATTTCCCCTACGTGAAATCGGAGGAAATGGCACAATGTGGACAGTTGAATTTTAAAACAGCGTACTGGGAAGGATCAGAGACTATCCTGAAACTAGCATTAGCCGTGTGTAGGGCATAAAACTCAACATGAAACTCTAGTGAACGGAAACTAGCACTAGCCGTGTGTAGGGCATAAAACTCAACATGAAACTCTAGTGAACGGAAACTAGCAAGTGAACGGAAACTAGCACTAGCCGTGTGTAGGGCATAAAACTCAACATGAAACTCTAGTGAACGGAAACTAGCACTAGCCGTGTGTAGGGCATAAAACTCAACATGAAACTCTAGTGAACGGAAACTAGCACTAGCCATGTGTAGGGCATAAAACTCAACATGAAACTCTAGTGAACGGAAACTAGCACTAGCCGTGTGTAGGGCATAAAACTCAACATGAAACTCTAGTGAACGAACAACACGAGACATTTAGTGTGAGCGTACAGTGCGGTATGGTGGATAACTTTGTGATAGGACCTTATTTATTACCAGCCCGCATGTGTGGGAGTATCTTTTATTTTTACATAATGTTTTGCCAAAATTGTTAGAAAATGTGCCCTGCACGTGCACATTTTGACACGAATACGCAGACCTATCTAAAATGAAAAATTCGCAAATCGTTCGATTGGGAGAGAAGGACCTGTGTTGCGACCACCTCGTACTTCACTCCCACTGATTTCTTTTTTTGAGGGGTATGAAACGCCTTTTGTATGCAACACCAGCCACGACAGCCAAAGTTATTGTTGCTCGTGTTAATATAGCTGCGGCGGGCATCTCCGAAATTTCAGGTGTGTTTGACTGTACGCGGAAAAAATTGCTTACCCAGTGTCATCTTTGCAATGCGGGCAACGGTTGACAATATCCGACTGTGAAGTATTATTCTTCGCAGTTGTCTCGTGTACACATACTGCATTGCATAGAAACAAATACTGTACAAGGGCCTTTGGAGTATTCCACAGCTGTCCTACTTTGTACGAAACAAAATAAATCGTTAGTTTGAAACAGTATTCATTTGTATCATTGTGAAACACGCGTAACAACTTGTATTTCGTCGAGTTTAATTGCTACTGTGCACGGAATTATTATCTTCCACAGAATTACGCATTACAAAGGGGAAATCTTTTAATGCAGAGTACTTTTACCCAAATTGTATTCACATAATTTGTGGAAATCACTGTTGTGATATGAAGAATTCGTTGTACTCTCGTTCATCATACATGATCTTTGCCACCTACTGTCTTATGCACAGTCGTTATAAACCTAATCTGGACCAATTCTTTTATATTTTCACACATTCCTAACTTGGATGGATAGCTGTTCATTTATTACTCCTTACCATTATCATAGAAGGTATAAATATGTAACGTTAAAGACGTCGTTTCATTTAAATTCTTTTTCCAAGATTTTATTCTGTAGTGACACAAAATAGATCAATCACACCTGTGTAATTCTCTTTCTTTCGAATTCTAAGTATTTTTAATTGTTGAAATCATATTTGATTATTGTTTATTTTCTTCATTTGATTAACTCCAGTCTCTTTGGGAGTCACCCTTGCACTGCCACTGCATTATATCCGATTGTACACTAATGGAATCTACGACTAAAAGTAATGAATATTCCCTTTTTCCCAGATTGCAATCCAACATTGTGTTCTCCGGTGTGGCTGTTTTTGCAATTTTCCGAAAATTTTCTCGCGGTAGTAACTCTGAGGTATTTCTATAACCAGGGTAATCTATGCTTTTAATGTTATCTCGGGAACAGGAACCACCTCACGACATTTACTACATTAAGATTAATTATTTTTCTATTATCTAACTATGTATATATATATATAAGCTTGTGTGTGTGTGTGTGTGCATTGGTGAACCCGACAATCTTTGTAGGTCGATCGGTCTACACAGCAGCAATGTGAGCAATTTTTGCAAAGCGAGCATTTTTTAGTGGTTGCTCGAAATTTTTATTTTTAACGCGTGCAGGACCCTTACAGGGTCCCCCCGCGAGTTCTTTTGACTCCGCTCGTTTATACGGATACAGCCGGTTGTGTCGGTTCATACTGAAAAATTTCGTTTCTCGATCGGTGTGTATTACGACGCAGTGCCATCTATGTGTGTGTTCCAAGCAGGAACTAGAGCAATTCAAACTCCCTGCAGCTGCGTTCACCATTGTTGCCAATCAAGTATCTGTTGAAATGTTAAAGAAAATTAGCAGCTATAGGAGAGGAATTATTCACAGTTAGAACTAGGATATGAATATTAAGCAAGAATAACCCTATGCCTAAAATGTTTTTATTAGGGAAAGGGAAATAAATCAAACGGATAAAAAATAACCCATCGAATTCATAGTTTCCGAGGTCGCTGAGATAACATCCGATGCCCTGCCGCGCAACATAGAAGAGGAGGAGGGGGGAAATATATAAAAAGGGTCAAAATGTTACGATATTAGTGTTTGATCCGTAGTTTTTAGGGCCACTGAGATGAAGAATGACACTTCAGATCCCGTTTAAAACCAAATTCAGCCCCGTAATTTGGGCGAGGGGGAGATAATAAAATGATGGAAGACGATTAATATTAGTGTCGAATTTATGATTTTCGGGGTCGGCGAGATGATCAGTGATCTTTCCGACGCCGCTTAATTCGATGCCATTAAAAACGAAAACAGCATATTTCATGGGTACTAAACACACGAGATACGGAATTGTGCAGTAAAATTTTCATTTTACCCAGCAAAGCGGGTAAATATATGCTAGTAAAACTTTATAATTTTTAAACCACCGAACCGATCTCATTCAAATTTTCAACATGGATGAAGTTCGGACCTGAAATGACTTATCATTTTAGTTTGACAGTATATATATATATATATATATATATATATATATATATATATATATATATATATATATATCAGACCACCCGGTAGAGGCATTTTTCTGTTCTTAGTGCACCTAGACACTTCAAACAAAAATGAATCACTGCAGACGACAAACAAGAAGTATCACCCTTTTCCTCAACCCTTACGGGAGTTGAGCATTGTGGGTCTTCACAGGTAGTCCTAGTGTATCATCTTGTAACACGAATGAAGTTTGCGGACAGATAGTCGGATCTGTAAATATCTGAGGGTTCAGTGAATATATTCCGGTGCACGCTAATCTATTGAGAGCAATATCCATGCGATTCACGTTTCAATATGCCTCTGAAACAACTTGAAAGCCGTTAATTAGTTTGAAATAAATAATTGCTAGCTTATTCTCAGATCGGTGCTATGGTTGCAACGACAGTAGCAACACCATGCGGCTTGGCTGTAATGCTTTTGCCTCTACCGAAGTCGATGGTGATAAGTAACTTAAGATTAAGAGGTAAAATCTTCTATCCCACAGCGGCCTAGGGTAGTGATTTAAAGGATAACTTTCTTACTCATCGTAGTTCCAGGAGACAGTATAGTTGTATCTCTTTGCTTATTGCAGCCTCCGGGCAGATAGTTATACAAATACTCCTTTGCTTCAGAAGTTGGATTTAAGAAAACCTCCATAACACAAAACGATCTCAGAAATATTTAGGAAAGTTGGCTATCAGCAATGGAACTTATTCTCTGTCCACTTGAGGTCCTCTTTTATGGCTGTCCTCTGAAGGGGAAGTTCGTGAGGAGAGGGTTGGCCATTTTCGATTTCCTTCGGAACCAACTGCGCGTCTTTCTGGTATCCTCCTTCCACCGTCTGTTGGTGATTATGTTTTGAACAGAAAACACGTGCTCGTGAATGAAGCATGCTTTATAGTAGTTGCTTACACTTGAGGTACTGAACGTTACAGCCCCCACACCAGGAACAGAATTCACAAGATTATTTGAAAAACACAAATATTGCTCTGGAAACATTTGTTAAAAAGGTTCTATCTTCATGGCAAAATCCTTGATATGTGCCAGTAAGTAGGAACATAATCCCGTAAAACTTTGCAAAATTCTCTTTTGGTGGAATTTTGAATTCTGTATTTTTGGCTTTCTTGCAGAGATTTTAACAGAATTGCCTGATACTAAATATCCGAGAACATTCACTCTGAGTAAAATAAATTTGTCTTTGGTGAAGCACAAAAAATTCTTAATTTTTAAAATAAAATTCCGATAGCTATTGTTGAAAAGTGTAGCTTCTCAGCACGATGTCATAGGCAAAAGTTCTTATTCGTTAATCCATGTAAAATCATCCTAGTTGCAATTAAGAGAGCTTGTGTGCTAGTTTTGTGACCCATCATGCATGTGAGAATTTTGTAATTTTCTTGTATGATTGACCTCGTAAGTCATGTATCAACGGCTTTTCGGATGGAGCAAGATTTGGTGGTACCTCGACGAGAGATCTAAGATGGTTATGTACTTTTTGTCTTTCAGTGTTTTAACACATACTCAGTTGACTGGAATGTGTAACGAACCTTGTGCCGAGGATTGTTTGACAGGCACCCACAGGTATTTAATGTATGTTTTACACTGGTGTAAATTAAAAACAATTCAATACGCGTTCGTATTTGGTTTCTTGACAATAATCTGTGGCGAGGCGAAGCTATTATCGTCTGTGGGTGGTATAATTCTAGCATTAATGAGTTCTTGAATTTGTTTGTCTCCTGATCTCGAACATACATTGGAACAGAGAGATTTGTTCTGGAACACTGCCGATTTAGGGATTCTTATTTTATGATTGTAGCCCCTATAATGTCCAATGCCGTTCTGAGTGTATAAAAACATTTTTATATTTGTATAATAACTCGTGAATGACCTGTTTCTGCGACTGGTCTAAATTAGGATTAATGTCAAAAATATCAATTTTGAATTTTTTTTACCTATACTTCAAAGAATTGTCAACTTCCTCTTTTCCTGTGCAATTTTTATTTTCTACTGAGCTCGCTTCCATTGTTGCAAAAGATTAATCCTGACATTCCACAAGATTCACCGCGTATTTTTCCTTAAAGTTACAGGATAACTATTTGGATTGGAAATTACCAGTCATGTTGTTTACGTCTAACCTTTGCTGAACAATTTGTATTTGTCAAGGTAGCCGTGGAGAAACGATACGAAGAAAGATGCAGAATCATCAGTCTGTATTTTTGCTATCACCGGAATAAACGAGTGGAAAAGTGGAAATAAAGTAATGCGTTTGTCGATAAAAAAGCAATCTTGTTTTCTTTGTCTAAGTATATGAGTCGTTTGTTGTGATAAAATGTTTTCCTGGTTATTTTCCGGTAATGTTGGCTTTTTATGATTTTTAAATAGAGATAAGATTGTTTGTTAAATTGATTGTAACATATAGGCGTTTAAGCAAGTCTAAACCAAAAATAACTGAAATACATGATTTTTTCATCATACGAAAGTAATGAGAGAATTTTGTTTCCCAACTTTGAATGAGGCCATTGCTACATATTTCATGTTAATAATTTTGTTTCATATCCCTTTAACCTTTACTTTGCCACTTGTCAGTACACTGCCAGAATAGTAAATCCGTTCTTTCCCGCGTGTCACTGTACTGACACAGGCGAAAGGTCTACTTTGACTCGCGAACACACATATTTTTTAAAAAATGATGTGCCTTATTGTATGAAGAGATAGTCCATAGTGAAAGGAACCGAAAACGTTGGTTCTCAACCGGTGTGCTCGCGGGTCAAAGTAGACCTTTCGCCTGTGTCAGTACAGTGAGACGCGGGAAAGAACGGATTTACTATTCTGGCAGTGTACTGACAAGTCGTAAAATAAAAGTTAACTGCTGTTTTATGTTGTATTAAGTGAACATCAGAAAGTAAATATTCGAAAGGCCAGATGGAAGTGCTGGATCCGGTGTCCACTAGCAATGTTCGTCTGCGTAATTTAGTGATTATTTATAGGCTTTGTTCTGTCATTAGAATTGCTTGATCTTTGACTCCTGGACAAGGTTTGGCCCTACTCGCTTTTTGGATGTTTAAAATAGGTAGAAGCACAGTGCCTATGCTTTCTGCATATTGCTAAGTCCAGTATTTGATCTTCTGTTGTGGATTTTGTTGGAGGTTTTGTGGTGTCTCTGATTCCTCTATAACTCTCCCCGTTCTAATAGTTTTTTGCTTCATCTCTTATTCCCTTAATTCCCCTTTCTATTTTGGTTATGCAAACTGGTTTGTGCAACTATTAAATACGGCTTTAACATTTTATTGACCAGGGAAGGAAACTCGTTTTAAACAGTAGTTTTCTGCTGGCGTGGAGATTCTACGACGTCGAGGTTAGACTTCTGATCTTCTTTCTCTAGTTGTGGTGGTGATATTAAAGTATATAATAGCGGAGAGGATATATTGAAAAATAGAATTTTGTCTAGGTACTGCTAAATTGACATTAACTTTATCCTGTAATGATTCAAGAGACTGAGGTAGTACATTTATGTATATACAAGTATAGTGCGACAATAATATATCGACTAGAGTTTTTTTGCAATAGAGAAATGAAAACTGCACCGAAAGCAAATATGTCTATGGGCTTCTTCGTGGCTAAGCGGTTATCGTGCGCGCCTTTGGAGTCGGAGACTCGGGTTTGATTCCCGGCGCGAGCTCATGTATTTGGGATTCCACGTTAATCAGGAGTTCCCTTCTCATATAGCCCCGCTGCTGAAAGGGATGTTAAACTCAAAATCAACTCAACTGAAAGTATATGTCTATCAAGTGGCTAGCACAAATGTCAGTAGTCCAGCAGTAACAGTTACACATTATTATTATTATTATTATTATTATTATTATTATTATTATTATTATTATTATTATTATTATTATTATTATTATTATTATTATTATTATTGAATATAGGCAGTATTCAAGTAAGTAAGATGCAAAGTGGCAGTATTTAACGTAAAATATTTGACGCAATGTTTCGAAGTTCTGAGTTCAATGTATTCATCTAATCCATACACCAATTGATTAAATTGTAAAATAAAATTAATAGTAATAATAATTCTCCAAGATTCTTATTTTATCCTATTTTTATCAAATTCTTACGGTATTCTGAACCAAGTGTCTGATATCTTCTTTCCATTTTAAATAATTTGAAGTAGTAACAGTTACACTAAATATGTCAAGCGACACTGTGCTTATTGATCAGTAATCGTGGTCTTCAGCAGTTAGTCATATCAAAATAGGAAATAAATAAATATAATACAATGATAAGGTATTTGACTTTTCTCTAAGTTCAGAGTTGAAGAATAATGAATATAGTGATTTTAAAAATAAATATTTTAGAGAATTTATTTACCACCAAATAACGTGCTACTTCAAAACTTCGCCGGTAAAAAGTGGGTTAAATATAGCCTCCTTCAACAAATTCTAAAACTTTAATAATATTTACTTTTATATTGAGTTTTCGTATAAACGCATTTTGTGTAAATATATTTCCTAGCTCTAAGGAAGGCATACTTTAGAACAAATAAACAAAATTAGTTTATTTTTCTTAAAGGAAAGTTGTTTTTAAGGGTTAATAATTTATTCTACAAGTTAGAAGTCAAACGTTTGAACGAAATTTATTACGAGGAAAACAAGTTTTCGCCGCCTTCTTCGTCGGAAATAATATTTTTAAGGTTTGTTCCAGGTTCCAGGTTCCAGGTATATTTCATGTTCTAAATTACAAGTTCTCAAAACCTGACTCATCTAGATGTTGAGATGTTGTTACATTTCCTTCAGTCCTTCCAAACAAAATCACACACACATACACACACAATTTCTTATTATTGTTATTACTAAAAGATTAATTTATTAATTAATTCTTGATATTAACCCACTTTTAGCGATTCGGACAACTAGAGTTCGAATAATCTGAGTTCTACTGTACTTCGTTTATGTTACTCATGTGCCTTACTAATGCAATTTAACGTCATTATTATTGTGTATTAATTACTACCAATCATTAACCATTACGTTCAGGAAAGGAGAACAATTTACTCAATCATCAGACGAAGAACTATATTCATGAATATTGCTTCTATTATTATTATTCCAATACTTAATGGTTCAATTGTTTCTTCTAGATAGAGTTCATTAGTTACAAATCGCTTAACTACCGAAGTTAATGGACTGGGTTCAGATCCTTCGTGAACCATAAACACCTCGTAAATCAATGGCTGAAAGCATGGGCGGTCCCACCCGAAGAATACAGAGTACATATATCCCCCATAATTTGGTTCAAAACAAGGTTTAACAATACACTGATTTGTTGACACACATCAATCTTTGTATGTCCTTCGAAAAATAATTCAGAAATGCGTCATTTTTTTAATTCTTGCTGTTTGTACTGCCATACAAGATTCGTAACGACATGAACTGTTCGTCTCATTACAAGACAACTACGATACAATGTAATAAGATTAAATGTGTAAAATAGCTACCTTTAATTCTCATCTGTGATAATTAGAATAGAGTATATTTTCAGATACAAGGATATATAGTCGTGGTTCGTCTTAAAAGTCCAATATTCAAAACCATAAAAGGGGGGTACGGTGACTCCGGATAGAGCGCTTATCTCTGATGCGTGGGGTCATTGGTTCAATCTCCCGCTAAGTCAGTTTGTAGTTTACAACATCGTGTATGTGGGTTTTCTCGAAATACTCTCGTTTTCTTCTCCATTCTCATTAGACCAATTCTTACGTCATTATTCACTTGCCTTAATAGTCTTCATCCCGGCGAAATTAAAATACCGCTAATTTTACAGTAATTATGTGATATATTCAAATAGATAAAAGATAATTGAAATATGGAACAAGAGCGCCCTAGACAATATTATTTTGCGTGAGGTACCGTTATCACAAGTCACCTAGTGGCTTTCCGTTTTCAGCTGTTTAGAAACGCGAAAATAAATGCCGATTTTCAAAATGGCTCGAAATCGAAAGCAGATAAGTGAGTCGTGATAACGGTTTCTCATGTAAAATAATATTGTCTAGGGCGCTCTTGTTCCACATTTCCATTATCTTTTATCTATTTGAAGATATCACATAATTACTGTAAAATTAGCGGTATTTTAATTTCGCCGGAATGAAGACTCTTAATCATTTATCTCCTTTTAGCCTACGGGCATAATAGTGGGAAGTTAAACTCAAAGATTTTATTTCATTGGAAACATTTATTAACAGTACAAAAACCACAAAATAATAAAATGATTTTACAAATGCAATGAAGAGTTTTTTTTTTATCAATGTTTAAAGATATGCAGATCACCATACAATAAATACCGTAGATTCCTGTACAATAATACAAACACTTTAGGTATAAATATTGTTTAAAATTTTGTTATACCACACTTTTCTGGGACCTCCCGTAATGCAGAAGGATTTTAATGAACTTCTAGACGAAATTATGGAAAAATCGGGATACTAATTTTGTACATAAGTTAACAAGACAAGGCGAGAAAAGGTTTATGAGAATTGGTACAAGAAGAGAAAAAATTCTTCAAAAATGGAGACGAAACTAGAATTTGAAAAAAAAAGAAAGAAAACGAGATGAGACGAAGAAGTCTTGGGCCGTATGCAGAGTCGTTTTGACGCTTGATTAGTGTCATACTAAAGAGTTCGACTAACATATGTTTCCTCCTGCAGTAGTCTGACCTTTAGCGTGACGCTAAACATACGTCAAAACGAGTCTGCATAAGGCGGCTTATGTTTGGACTCATCAAGGCTCGTGGACAACACTACTGGTAGAATGAACACAGTGGGAGAAAATGGAAGAACCTCGAGAAAACTCACTCACACTTTTTGTCCATCATAAAAGCACATGTGGCACCAGCTGAGATCAAAATAAACACCCTCACATACTATATCTGAGTGCTCTACCGTTGTCGCTGCGGCTCTAAAACAAATTTTTATTGTTTTAAAATGTTACTTTAAAATCTCGCCGTTAACCAATTTCTTCTAAACTAAAAACAATAATTCTTAAATCCCAAAGGAAAAGCGCTCCTTTGAAGGTGAATTCACTCCGTCGGCCGTAAAGTAATCCCAATCAATAGTGAAAGACACATTGGGAAGTTCTAAAGGAAGCAAATGTGATGTTTCGTAAAAATAAATACATAAATAATAATAGTAATAATAATAATAATAATAATAATAATAATAATAATAATAATAATAAATATTTGTAGGAAATTTGCTGTTAAACATATTTTTAAATGTAGGCTGAATGCAGGCTGAAATATAGGCTTTACCTTTCACAACTTTAGTCTCATACGAAATAGGGATAATTCTGAAGCATTGAAGAAAGCCTGTATGTTAATGGAAAGCAAAGAAATGAGTCGAAATTTGTCGGGAAACGCATTCTAAGTGATGATAAATTCACTTCCTTGTTATTGGAAGATTTTAACCACATCTAAAGTAATTTCGCAATTGTGAAAGCAAGTTCATGATAAATTTAACTATAATTTGATAAATTTTTACCAGTCATCGTTAGATGAACACAAAAAGCACTTTCGCTTAATATCATATCTATGAAGAAATTAAATGTCTGTTGAAACCGGGCAATTCGTGTTATTATTCAGCCCAGAATCTTTTGTTTTTTTGAGAATTCTGTTGAAGGATTTGAAGCTTAAAATATATAAAACTATAACCATGCCTGTTGTACTGTATGGTTGCGAAACATGATCTTTTACTCTGGGGAAAGAACGCAGACTAAAAGTATTTAAGAATAGAATCGGACCAAAGAGGAACAGGAATGGGAAACGGCGGAAACTTCATAACGAGGAACTGCATAATTTATACGGTTTACCAAACAATATTCGAGTTATCAAATCCAGGAGGCTCAGGTGGGCGGGTCATGTAGGGAGGATTAGAAGAAAGTAGGAACGCTTTCAAAGTCTTAACTGGAAGACCAATTGGAAAACGACCATTAGGAAGACCAAGGTACAGATGGGAGGACAATATTAAGATAGATATCGCAGAAATAAAAATAAAAAATAGAAACTGGGTCCAATTGGCCAAGAACAGAAGTCAATGGGAATCTTTCGTGATTCCAGCATTCAATCTCCGAGTTCCATAGGTTATGCAGTAAGTTACTTAGATAGTTAGTTTTACACATCAAATTAATGCTTTGTTACTTAGAAAGTTATACCTACTCTATTGAAAAATGCATGTTTGAAAACGCAGCTACGCGTGCGCACGGTATTCCCCAATGGAACGGAGGGATTTCCGGACTTGCTGTAAAGGAAAGAAGTGTCACACGTTGTTAATCCCCTGCGCACACGTAGCTGCGTTTCTAAACAAATATTTTTCAGTAGAGTATGTAAGAATTTCTAAGTAAAGTCTTTAATCGCACTTTTCGATTGTTTTTAAGCAGTTGGCCTCTGAAGTTCATGTTCCCACGCTTTAGACACTATGTCACTCCTAAACGGGACGGAATTTCCCCCAGGTTCACTAGCACTTTTGTTTTGCTTCTTTTTAGATGTACTACCACCAGTCCAAAGTCTGTCCACGTAGTTATCCTTCGCCCTGTATATGTTATATTAAAAGTGAAGTTATTGTTAGTTACATGTGATTCATTAATTTACGTTTTTCGTATGCGTTTTTGTAGCGTAAATAGTATTATAGCTTGAATTGATTATATATATATATATATATATATATATATATATATATATATATATATATATATATATATATATAATATCTATCTATCTATTTATCTATCTACCTATATATATATATATATATCGGGTGTTCCAAAATAAGTGTTACAACTCTTCGGAGGTGACTCCTGCCACTCAGACAAGAAAAAAAGTTCTGTTGAACTTTCGGCTATCGGACATAGTTTCAGATCTACAAAGTGCCGAAAGCGTGGGAAAATGACTTTCGGACGCCAATTGTTCGGAAATTATCCAACGTAAAGAGAACGGGTAAAATAAAATTCACTGAAGAAGTCATACCTGCTGTATTGGATTTTGCATGTTTCACAACCCAACCATGCATGCGCAAGAGATTCCCCAAAGAAACGTAGGGAGTCCCGGATAATCTGCCAAATGAAAATTGGTCTAAATGGATATGAATTGATAGGGTTTCTACAAGGTAACAATAATTCGTTTGCATTAAGTTGATATGTGGAACGAATACAAAATGGCGGACACCTTCATGCCCGTTGTGTGTGGTTGCATAATCGCCAGGTACGGATGCTGTCCAACAGTGACGTTCTGAGTATTAAGTGTAGCGAATTTGTACTCAAATGCTCTAGAAAGACATCTGGAGTGTCGATAGAGTACAACAGATGAAACAGGGTGATTCAAATGTGTGGAAACACTTAACGAAAAATGACCACAAATGCACTCATACTCAGTAAACGTGAGTTCAAAGTGTCGGAAATGTAAGGAATAGCATCAAGACCATGACAGCCATTGCTAATTCACCAATAATATTCCCTCAAACCGATGCAATATGATGTGCACGGTTGCATACCAATAAGGATGCAGCAACTGAGGCCAAGTTGAAATTATGCAAGGGAACTCACTAAGAAGCTGGGTAAACTAAAGGAATGTCACTAGTGGAATCGCATACCGATATTGACATGTGGCCAATGTGTGTGTTGATATCAACATATAGCTAATAGACAAATGTCAACATGTCCCGCTACTGCTGGGACACCGTCCCACGTGCGAAAAATAGGAAAATGACGTTGTATCCTGCTATTACATCAGGTGCACTTTTTGGTAGAACGTAACTAGAACACTATTGTATCAATGTCCTTCTTTGTTTGGGACATTGTCCCATAGTCGACACATATGAAAAGAAATCTTAATCCATGGTTCAAATTCTGATAGAGCGTGAAAATAACAAACTTGTATCATGTCCAGCGTTACCAATGTGTGTGTAATTGCACAAAATGTGTGCAATTTTGCCCTGTTTGTGCATTTTGTGTGTAATGCCAATCTGTGTGCATTTAGTGTGTAATTTGGCACAATTAAAAATTTTGATAATTGATGATTTTTACGAAGTTCCTTTCATTCAAATATTCATTATTTCTACAATTTTCCCCCCTGAAAATTGTCTTCTAAAAACTACGAGCTCCAACGCCTGACTCCAGGCCAGCGCAATAAAACCACAGAGAAAATAACAAGTTATTTGTTATTATTGTTAATCTCTTGTTATTTTCTCTATAGTATGATAAAACCTATCTTGCTTCCTTGGTACCTCACTTATTGTTTTTCAGAGGCGGGTGTCATGACATCCCCAAGCAAAGACGCTTTGTTCAAGCAAGCAACGTGAATGAATGTTGACCCTCGATATTGGCCAAAACATGAGGCGGAGGTGGTAAGAAGTCCTGTCTTCTCACCACTTGTGAAGAAAATGCCATTTTGCGAACAGATGAACGGCAGAGTGGCCGATGTCCAATTAAAAACATTAAGTACGTTGAAAGCAATGGCGCAGACTTTCCAAGATTTATGTGGGTACATATCAATGGCGGGTCATATTAGCCTATATGTTTTCAGGGAAGTCTCGATGTTTGATTGATTTACTTTTAGTTAAAATATTTTATGAACATTGTCATAAAGGCCTGAGCTGTGAGAAAGTAAAATATATCGGTACTATAAGGATAAATTGGGGCTACCCTAGCTCAGTCGGTAACACGACTGATTCAAACGCAAGAGAAACTGGTTCAAACTCGGGTTCAAGCTAAAAATCTTGTGGGTGCGCCGCACTCTTAAGATAATTTATGTGGGTGCCGGAGCCCTGGAGACCCAAGTAGTCGGCGCGCAGAGGCGGGAAGGTGACGGTTTTCAATAATAATAATAATAATAATAATAATAATAATAATAATAATAATAATAATAATAATAATAATAATAATAATAATAATAATAATAATAATAATAAAATCAAACGCTGAATCCTTGAACAATGGCTGGTCAATGTACACTCATGTTCAAAATGATTGTCGCATATCTGTAACGGTCGTGTTGTGCGAATATAATTGGATAATAAACTCGCAAGGTACAGTACTTCTAGTACTGTTACTATGTGTATAATCGGGAAATGTATATTTGTACTAAATTTCATAGAAAAAAATATAAATACGAAAATTAGAATGAGTACATCAAAATGTTGCTAAATGGACAAGAAAAGTTTTTTCGTTATATTGTTCTTATTTACAGATCTTTTGACATGAAATTTACCACATACATGTCTCTGCTGATTATATACATAGTACGTCAAAGGACATAATATACATATACATAGGTAGTTATGTATTGTGTAATGCTGTGTGCACTGTCTTACAGCTTATGTGTAAAATTGTGCAATTTGGACGGAAGATGTGTGTAATTTTGCTTGCAGTGTCTGGCAACACTGATCATGTCCCACGTCTTCTGGGACATGTGACATACTCGAAATATAGGAAAATACCTCCAGAAATTCGTATCTTACACACAGTGCACATGGCAAGACAAAGAAGAAGATAAGCCAATTTGGCACATGTAACACTACTGCTGGAATACCATACATATGGAAAATAAAACAACATGAGAAATAGGAAGAAATGTCTTAAAGCTCTGATTGTTTACAACTGTGCAGTAGGAATAACAAAATGAAACACACAAGCATGTCGGGTGGCTGCACAAGAGCGTTTGCCAAACTAAGTGGATACTCCTCAAAGAAATGAATACAGAGAAAGTGATTCCCCCTCGAAGCTTCAGGGCTAGAGCGCTCGCTTTCGCTCGCGTGGTCGCAGTTTCCAATCCGACTTTGAGCGCACGACCTCAGATTCAAGACCTGAGTTGTTATTTTCCTATTTTTCGCACGTGGGACGGTGTCCCAACAATAGTGGGACATGTTAACATTTGTCTGTTAGCTATATGTTGATATCAACACACACATTGGCCACATGTCAATATCGATATGCGATCTCACTAGTGACATTCCTTTAGTTTACCCAGCTTCTTAGTGAGTCCCCTTTCACAATTTCAACTAGGCCTCAGTTGTTGCATCCTTATTGGTATGCAACCGTGCACATCATATTGCATCGGTTTGAGGGAATATTATTGGTGAATTAGCAATGGCCTTCATGTTCTTGACGCTAATCCTTACATCTCCGACGCTTTGAACTCACGTTTACTGAGTATTTCTGGGCATTTTTCGTGAAGTGTCTCCACACATGTGAATCACCCTGCTTCATCTGTTGTGCTCTACAGACACTCCAGATGTCTTTCTAGAGCATTTGAGTACAAATTCGCTACACTTAATACTCAGAACGTCACTGTTGGACAGCATCCGTACCTGGCGATTATGCAACCACACACAACAGGCATGAAGATGTCCGCCATTTTGTATTTGTTCCAGATATCGATTTAATACAAACGAATTATTGTTACCTGGTAGAAACCCTATCAATTCATATCCATTTAGACCAATTTTCATTTGGCAGATTATCCGGGACTCCCTACGTTTCTTTGGGGAATCTCTTGCGCATGCATGGTTGGATTGTGAAACATGCAAAATCCAATACAGCAGGTATGACTTCTTCAGTGAATTTTTTTTTACCCGCTCTCTTTACGTTGGATAATTTCCGAACAATTGGCGTCCGAAAGTCATTTTCCCACGCTTTCGGCAGCTTGTAGATCCGAAACTATGTCCGATAGCCGAAAGTTAAACAGAACTTTTTTTCTTGTCTGAGTGGCAGGAGTCACCTCCTAAGAGTTGTAACACTTATTTTGCATCACCCGATATATATATATATATATATATATATATATATATATATATAGATATAGATAGATAGATAGATAGATAGATAGATAGATAGATAGAAATATAGATAGATAGATAGATAATTTTCAGCGACTTTTCCCCGAAAACTGGAGCCATTACATCTCCCATTTAGAGAATTTTTGTATTAACTTATTGGCAACACTGTATAGAAAGCAGCAGCTGCACGAGAGAATTTTTGTACTAACTTATTGGCAACACTGTATAGAAAGCAGCAGCTGCACGACATGGATTGTGTGGATGGTCACAGCCGTAGCACGTACGAACCATGGCAGGGCAGTGATTTGAATACAGCACACAATGTGTGAATTAACCGTTATAGAACGGCTATAAAAAAAAAAACTGTTCTTCTGCCCCTCCTGTTGGCAGAAATTAAACCAAAAAAGAGTAACGAACACATGGAAATAGTCTTTTCATATGGGACCAATGTGCCAAGAATAGATTATACACTATGTGATCAAAAGTATCCGGACACTCCCAAAAACACACGTTTTTCATATTAGGTGCATTGTGCATTGTGCTGCCACTACTGCCAGGTACCCATTATCAGCGACCTCAATAGTCATTAGACATCGTGAGAAAGCAAAATGGGGCGCTCCGCATAAGTCACGGACTTCGAACGTGGTCAGGTGATTGGGTGTCACTTGTGTCAGAAGTCTGTCCGTGAGATTTCCACACTCCTAAACAACCTTATATCCAGTGTGTCGGATGTGATAGTGAAGTGGAAATGTGAAGGGACACGTACAGCACAAAAGCGTACAGGCTGACCTCGCCTGTTGACTGACAGAGACCGCCGACAGTTGAAGAGGGTCGTAAAGTGTAATAGGCGGACATCTATCCAGACCATCACACAGAAATTTCAAACTGCATTAGGATCCACTCCAAGTACTATGATAATTAGTCGAGAGGAGAGAAAACTTGGATTTCGTGGGCGAGCGATTGCTCATAAGCCACACATCACGCAGGTAAATGCCAAACGACGCCTCGCTTGGTGTAAGGAGTGTAAACATTGGACGATTGAAAGTTGAAAAACGATGTGTGGAGTGACGAATCACGGTACACAATGTGTCGATCCGATGGCAGGGTGTTGGTATGGTGAATGCCCGGTGAACGTCATCTGTTAACGTGTGCACTGCCAACAGTAAAATTCGGAAGTGGTGGTGTTATGGTGTGGTCGTCTTTTTCTTGGAGGAGGCTTGCACCCCTTGTTGTTTTGCGTGGCACTCTCACAGCGCATACCTACATTGATGTTTTAAGCACCTTCTTGCTTCCCATTGTTGAAGAGCAATTTGGGGATGTCGATTGCATCTTTCAACACGATCGAGCACCTGTTCATACTACACGGCCTGTGGCGGAGTGGTTACACGACCATAACGTCCCTGTAATGGACTGGCCTGCACAGATTCAAGACTTGAATTCTATAGAACACCTTTGGGATGTTTTGGAACGCCGACTTCGTGCCAGGCGTCACTGACCTACATCGATACCTCTCCTTAGATCAGCACTCCATGAAGAATGGGCTGCCATTCCCCAAGAAAACTTCCAGCACTTAATTGAACCTTTGCCTGCGAGAGTAGAAGCTGTCATCAAGGCTAAGGGTAGGCCAACATCATATTGAATTCCAGCAGTACCGATAGAGGGCGCCACGAACTTGTAGGTCATTTCCAGCCAGGTGTCCGGATACTTTTGATCACATAGTATATATTCAGTTTATTCAAACCACAACTGGTAGACATTTATTACCATTTCCTGTTCTATTATTTATTTTCATCTAACAAAACGGTAATATGAAGATAGCAAAAATAAAATTTTCCTTCTTGTTTAGAATAGATTCAGCGCCTCAAAGAATATATTCCGTCATTGTCCTAATCGCTCTGTTTATACTAAAAGTGATAGAAATCTTCATAGATGCCGCAATGGCTAGGTGCTAGAGCGATTGTTGTTTTAGAATAGATTCAGCGCCTCAAAGAATATATTCCGTCATTGTCCTAATCGCTCTGTTTATACTAAAAGTGATAGAAATCTTGATAGATGCCGCAATGGCTAGGTGCTAGAGCGATTGTTGTTTAGAATAGATTCAGCGCCTCAAAGAATATATTCCGTCATTGTCCTAATCGCTCTGTTTATACTAAAAGTGATAGAAATCTTGATAGATGCCGCAATGGCTAGGTGCTAGAGCGATTGTTGTTTAGAATAGATTCAGCGCCTCAAAGAATATATTCCGTCATTGTCCTAATCGCTCTGTTTATACTAAAAGTGATAGAAATCTTGATAGATGCCGCAATGGCTAGGTGCTAGAGCGATTGTTGTTTAGAATAGATTCAGCGCCTCAAAGAATATATTCCGTCACTGTCCTAATCGCTCTGTTTATACTAAAAGTGATAGAAATCTTGATAGATGCCGCAATGGCTAGGTGCTAGAGCGATTGTTGTTTAGAATAGATTCAGCGCCTCAAAGAATATATTCCGTCATTTTCCTAATCGCTCTGTTTATACTAAAAGTGATAGAAATCTTGATAGATGCCGCAATGGCTAGGTGCTAGAGCGATTGTTGTTTAGAATAGATTCAGCGCCTCAAAGAATATATTCCGTAATTGTCCTAATCGCTCTGTTTATACTAAAAGTGATAGAAATCTTGATAGATGCCGCAATGGCTAGGTGCTAGAGCGATTGTTGTTTAGAATAGATTCAGCGCCTCAAAGAATATATTCCGTCATTGTCCTAATCGCTCTGTTTATACTAAAAGTGATAGAAATCTTGATAGATGCCGCAATGGCTAGGTGCTAGAGCGATTGTTGTTTAGAATAGATTCAGCGCCTCAAAGAATATATTCCGTCATTGTCCTAATCGCTCTGTTTATACTAAAAGTGATAGAAATCTTGATAGATGCCGCAATGGCTAGGTGGTAGAGCGATTGTTGTTTAGAATAGATTCAGCGCCTCAAAGAATATATTCCGTAATTGTCCTAATCGCTCTGTTTATACTAAAAGTGATAGAAATCTTGATAGATGCCGCAATGGCTAGGTGCTAGAGCGATTGTTGTTTAGAATAGATTCAGCGCCTCAAAGAATATATTCCGTCATTGTCCTAATCGCTCTGTTTATACTAAAAGTGATAGAAATCTTGATAGATGCCGCAATGGCTTGGTCCTAGAGCGATTGTCGTTTAGAATAGATTCAGCGCCTCAAAGAATATATTCCGTAATTGTCCTAATCGCTCTGTTTATACTAAAAGTGATAGAAATCTTGATAGATGCCGCAATGGCTAGGTGCTAGAGCGATTGTTGTTTAGAATAGATTCAGCGCCTCAAAGAATATATTCCGTAATTGTCCTAATCGCTCTGTTTATACTAAAAGTGATAGAAATCTTGATAGATGCCGCAATGGCTAGGTGCTAGAGCGATTGTTGTTTAGAATAGATTCAGCGCCTCAAAGAATATATTCCGTCATTGTCCTAATCGCTCTGTTTATACTAAAAGTGATAGAAATCTTGATAGATGCCGCAATGGCTAGGTGCTAGAGCGATTGTTGTTTAGAATAGATTCAGCGCCTCAAAGAATATATTCCGTCATTGTCCTAATCGCTCTGTTTATACTAAAAGTGATAGAAATCTTGATAGATGCCGCAATGGCTAGGTGCTAGAGCGATTGTTGTTTAGAATAGATTCAGCGCCTCAAAGAATATATTCCGTCATTGTCCTAATCGCTCTGTTTATACTAAAAGTGATAGAAATCTTGATAGATGCCGCAATGGCTAGGTCCTAGAGCGATTGTCGTTTAGAATAGATTCAGCGCCTCAAAGAATATATTCCGTCATTGTCCTAATCGCTCTGTTTATACTAAAAGTGATAGAAATCTTGATAGATGCCGCAATGGCTAGGTGCTAGAGCGATTGTTGTTTAGAATAGATTCAGCGCCTCAAAGAATATATTCCGTCATTGTCCTAATCGCTCTGTTTATACTAAAAGTGATAGAAATCTTGATAGATGCCGCAATGGCTAGGTGCTAGAGCGATTGTTGTTTAGAATAGATTCAGCGCCTCAAAGAATATATTCCGTAATTGTCCTAATCGCTCTGTTAATACTAAAAGTGATAGAAATCTTGATAGATGCCGCAATGGCTAGGTGCTAGAGCGATTGTTGTTTAGAATAGATTCAGCGCCTCAAAGAATATATTCCGTCATTGTCCTAATCGCTCTGTTTATACTGAAAGTGATAGAAATCTTGATAGATGCCGCAATGGCTAGGTGCTAGAGCGATTGCCGTTTAGAATAGATTCAGCGCCTCAAAGAATATATTCCGTCATTGTCCTAATCGCTCTGTTTATACTAAAAGTGATAGAAATCTTGATAGATGCCGCAATGGCTAGGTGCTAGAGCGATTGTTGTTTAGAATAGATTCAGCGCCTCAAAGAATATATTCCGTCATTGTCCTAATCGCTCTGTTTATACTGAAAGTGATAGAAATCTTGATAGATGCCGCAATGGCTAGGTGCTAGAGCGATTGTTGTTTAGAATAGATTCAGCGCCTCAAAGAATATATTCCGTCATTGTCCCAATCGCTCTGTTTATACTAAAAGTGATAGAAATCTTGATAGATGCCGCAATGGCTAGGTGCTAGAGCGATTGTTGTTTAGAATAGATTCAGCGCCTCAAAGAATATATTCCGTCATTGTCCTAATCGCTCTGTTTATACTAAAAGTGATAGAAATCTTGATAGATGCCGCAATGGCTAGGTGCTAGAGCGATTGTTGTTTAGAATAGATTCAGCGCCTCAAAGAATATATTCCGTCATTTTCCTAATCGCTCTGTTTATACTAAAAGTGATAGAAATCTTGATAGATGCCGCAATGGCTAGGTGCTAGAGCGATTGTTGTTTAGAATAGATTCAGCGCCTCAAAGAATATATTCCGTCATTGTCCTAATCGCTCTGTTTATACTAAAAGTGATAGAAATCTTGATAGATGCCGCAATGGCTAGGTGCTAGAGCGATTGTTGTTTAGAATAGATTCAGCGCCTCAAAGAATATATTCCGTAATTGTCCTAATCGCTCTGTTTATACTAAAATTGATAGAAATCTTGATAGATACCGCAATGGCTAGGTGCTAGAGCGATTGTTGTTTAGAATAGATTCAGCGCCTCAAAGAATATATTCCGTCATTGTCCTAATCGCTCTGTTTATACTAAAAGTGATAGAAATCTTGATAGATGCCGCAATGGCTAGGTGCTAGAGCGATTGTTGTTTAGAATAGATTCAGCGCCTCAAAGAATATATTCCGTAATTGTCCTAATCGCTCTGTTTATACTAAAAGTGATAGAAATCTTGATAGATGCCGCAATGGCTAGGTGCTAGAGCGATTGTTGTTTAGAATAGATTCAGCGCCTCAAAGAATATATTCCGTAATTGTCCTAATCGCTCTGTTTATACTAAAAGTGATAGAAATCTTGATAGATGCCGCAATGGCTAGGTGCTAGAGCGATTGTTGTTTAGAATAGATTCAGCGCCTCAGAGAATATATTCCGTAATTGTCCTAATCGCTCTGTTTATACTAAAAGTGATAGAAATCTTGATAGATGCCGCAATGGCTAGGTGCTAGAGCGATTGTTGTTTAGAATAGATTCAGCGCCTCAAAGAATATATTCCGTAATTGTCCTAATCGCTCTGTTTATACTAAAAGTGATAGAAATCTTGATAGATGCCGCAATGGCTAGGTGCTAGAGCGATTGTTGTTTAGAATAGATTCAGCGCCTCAAAGAATATATTCCGTCATTGTCCTAATCGCTCTGTTTATACTAAAAGTGATAGAAATCTTGATAGATGCCGCAATGGCTAGGTGCTAGAGCGATTGTTGTTTAGAATAGATTCAGCGCCTCAAAGAATATATTCCGTAATTGTCCTAATCGCTCTGTTTATACTAAAAGTGATAGAAATCTTGATAGATGCCGCAATGGCTAGGTGCTAGAGCGATTGTTGTTTAGAATAGATTCAGCGCCTCAAAGAATATATTCCGTCATTGTCCTAATCGCTCTGTTTATACTAAAAGTGATAGAAATCTTGATAGATGCCGCAATGGCTAGGTGCTAGAGCGATTGTTGTTTAGAATAGATTCAGCGCCTCAAAGAATATATTCCGTCATTGTCCTAATCGCTCTGTTTATACTAAAAGTGATAGAAATCTTGATAGATGCCGCAATGGCTAGGTGCTAGAGCGATTGTTGTTTAGAATAGATTCAGCGCCTCAAAGAATATATTCCGTCATTGTCCTAATCGCTCTGTTTATACTAAAAGTGATAGAAATCTTGATAGATGCCGCAATGGCTAGGTGCTAGAGCGATTGTTGTTTAGAATAGATTCAGCGCCTCAAAGAATATATTCCGTAATTGTCCTAATCGCTCTGTTTATACTAAAAGTGATAGAAATCTTGATAGATGCTGCAATGGCTAGGTGCTAGAGCGTTTGTTGTTTAGAATAGATTCAGCGCCTCAGAGAATATATTCCGTAATTGTCCTAATCGCTCTGTTTATACTAAAAGTGATAGAAATCTTGATAGATGCCGTCAATGGCTAGGTGCTAGAGCGATTGTTGTTTAGAATAGATTCAGCGCCTCAAAGAATATATTCCGTCATTGTCCTAATCGCTCTGTTTATACTAAAAGTGATAGAAATCTTGATAGATGCCGCAATGGCTAGGTGCTAGAGCGATTGTTGTTTAGAATAGATTCAGCGCCTCAAAGAATATATTCCGTCATTGTCCTAATCGCTCTGTTTATACTAAAAGTGATAGAAATCTTGATAGATGCCGCAATGGCTAGGTGCTAGAGCGATTGTTGTTTAGAATAGATTCAGCGCCTCAAAGAATATATTCCGTCATTGTCCTAATCGCTCTGTTTATACTAAAAGTGATAGAAATCTTGATAGATGCCGCAATGGCTAGGTGCTAGAGCGATTGTTGTTTAGAATAGATTCAGCGCCTCAAAGAATATATTCCGTCATTGTCCTAATCGCTCTGTTTATACTAAAAGTGATAGAAATCTTGATAGATGCCGCAATGGCTAGGTGCTAGAGCGATTGTTGTTTAGAATAGATTCAGCGCCTCAAAGAATATATTCCGTCATTGTCCTAATCGCTCTGTTTATACTAAAAGTGATAGAAATCTTGATAGATGCCGCAATGGCTAGGTGCTAGAGAGATTGTTGTTTAGAATAGATTCAGCGCCTCAAAGAATATATTCCGTCATTTTCCTAATCGCTCTGTTTATACTAAAAGTGATAGAAATCTTGATAGATGCCGCAATGGCTAGGTGCTAGAGCGATTGTTGTTTAGAATAGATTCAGCGCCTCAAAGAATATATTCCGTAATTGTCCTAATCGCTCTGTTTATACTAAAAGTGATAGAAATCTTGATAGATGCCGCAATGGCTAGGTGCTAGAGCGATTGTTGTTTAGAATAGATTCAGCGCCTCAAAGAATATATTCCGTAATTGTCCTAATCGCTCTGTTTATACTAAAAGTGATAGAAATCTTGATAGATGCCGCAATGGCTAGGTGCTAGAGCGATTGTTGTTTAGAATAGATTCAGCGCCTCAAAGAATATATTCTGCAATTGTCCTAATCGCTCTGTTTATACTAAAAGTGATAGAAATCTTGATAGATGCCGCAATGGCTAGGTGCTAGAGCGATTGTTGTTTAGAATAGATTCAGCGCCTCAAAGAATATATTCCGTAATTGTCCTAATCGCTCTGTTTATACTAAAAGTGATAGAAATCTTGATAGATGCCGCAATGGCTAGGTGCTAGAGCGATTGTTGTTTAGAATAGATTCAGCGCCTCAAAGAATATATTCCGTCATTGTCCTAATCGCTCTGTTTATACTAAAAGTGATAGAAATCTTGATAGATGCCGCAATGGCTAGGTGCTAGAGCGATTGTTGTTTAGAATAGATTCAGCGCCTCAAAGAATATATTCCCTCATTGCCCTAATCGCTCTGTTTATACTAAAAGTGATAGAAATCTTGATAGATGCCGCAATGGCTAGGTGCTAGAGCGATTGTTGTTTAGAATAGATTCAGCGCCTCAAAGAATATATTCCGTCATTGTCCTAATCGCTCTGTTTATACTAAAAGTGATAGAAATCTTGATAGATGCCGCAATGGCTAGGTGCTAGAGCGATTGTTATTTAGAATAGATTCAGCGCCTCAAAGAATATATTCCGTCATTTTCCTAATCGCTCTGTTTATACTAAAAGTGATAGAAATCTTGATAGATGCCGCAATGGCTAGGTGCTAGAGCGATTGTTGTTTAGAATAGATTCAGCGCCTCAAAGAATATATTCCGTCATTGTCCTAATCGCTCTGTTTATACTAAAAGTGATAGAAATCTTGATAGATGCCGCAATGGCTAGGTGCTAGAGCGATTGTTGTTTAGAATAGATTCAGCGCCTCAAAGAATATATTCCGTAATTGTCCTAATCGCTCTCTTTATACTAAAAGTGATAGAAATCTTGATATATGCCGCAATGGCTAGGTGCTAGAGCGATTGTTGTTTAGAATAGATTCAGTGCCTCAAAGAATATATTCCGTAATTGTCCTAATCGCTCTGTTTATACTAAAAGTAATAGAAATCTTGATAGATGCCGCAATGGCTAGGTGCTAGAGCGATTGTTGTTTAGAATAGATTCAGCGCCTCAAAGAATATATTCCGTAATTGTCCTAATCGCTCTGTTTATACTAAAATTGATAGAAATCTTGATAGATACCGCAATGGCTAGGTGCTAGAGCGATTGTTGTTTAGAATAGATTCAGCGCCTCAAAGAATATATTCCGTCATTGTCCTAATCGCTCTGTTTATACTAAAAGTGATAGAAATCTTGATAGATGCCGCAATGGGTAGGTGCTAGAACGATTGTTGTTTAGAATAGATTCAGCGCCTCAAAGAATATATTCCGTAATTGTCCTAATCGCTCTGTTTATACTAAAAGTGATAGAAATCTTGATAGATGCCGCAATGGCTAGGTGCTAGAGCGATTGTTGTTTAGAATAGATTCAGCGCCTCAAAGAATATATTCCGTAATTGTCCTAATCGCTCTGTTTATACTAAAAGTGATAGAAATCTTGATAGATGCCGCAATGGCTAGGTGCTAGAGCGATTGTTGTTTAGAATAGATTCAGTGCCTCAAAAATATATTCCGTAATTGTCCTAATCGCTCTGTTTATACTAAAAGTGATAGAAATCTTGATAGATGCCGCAATGGCTAGGTGCTAGAGCGATTGTTGTTTAGAATAGATTCAGCGCCTCAAAGAATATATTCCGTCATTGTCCTAATCGCTCTGTTTATACTAAAAGTGATAGAAATCTTGATAGATGCCGCAATGGCTAGGTGCTAGAGCGATTGTTGTTTAGAATAGATTCAGCGCCTCAAAGAATATATTCCGTCATTGTCCTAATCGCTCTGTTTATACTAAAAGTGATAGAAATCTTGATAGATGCCGCAATGGCTAGGTGCTAGAGCGATTGTTGTTTAGAATAGATTCAGCGCCTCAAAGAATATATTCCGTAATTGTCCTAATCGCTCTGTTTATACTAAAAGTGATAGAAATCTTGATAGATGCCGCAATGGCTAGGTGCTAGAGCGATTGTTGTTTAGAATAGATTCAGCGCCTCAAAGAATATATTCCGTCATTGTCCTAATCGCTCTGTTTATACTAAAAGTGATAGAGATCTTGATAGATGCCGCAATGGCTAGGTGCTAGAGCGATTGTTGTTTAGAATAGATTCTGCGCCTCAAAGAATATATTCCGTCATTGTCCTAATCGCTCTGTTTATACTAAAAGTGATAGAAATCTTGATAGATGCCGCAATGGCTAGGTGCTAGAGCGATTGTTGTTTAGAATAGATTCAGCGCCTCAAAGAATATATTCCGTCATTGTCCTAATCGCTCTGTTTATACTAAAAGTGATAGAAATCTTGATAGATGCTGCAATGGCTAGGTGCTAGAGCGATTGTTGTTTAGAATAGATTCAGCGCCTCAAAGAATATATTCCGTCATTGTCCTAATCGCTCTGTTTATAATAAAAGTGATAGAAATCTTGATAGATGCCGCAATGGCTAGGTGCTAGAGCGATTGTGGTTTAGAATAGATTCAGCGCCTCAAAGAATATATTCCGTAATTGTCCTAATCGCTCGTTTATACTAAAAGTGATAGAAATCTTGATAGATGCCGCAATGGCTAGGTGCTAGAGCGATTATTGTTTAGAATAGATTCAGCGCCTCAAAGAATATATTCCGTAATTGTCCTAATCGCTCTGTTTATACTAAAAGTGATAGAAATCTTGATAGATGCCGCAATGGCTAGGTGCTAGAGCGATTGTTGTTTAGAATAGATTCAGCGCCTCAGAGAATATATTCCGTCATTGTCCTAATCGCTCTGTTTATACTAAAAGTGATAGAAATCTTGACAGATGCTCCAATGGCTAGGTGCTAGAGCGATTGTTGTTTAGAATAGATTCAGCGCCTCAAAGAATATATTCCGTCATTGTCCTAATCGCTCTGTTTATACTAAAAGTGATAGAAATCTTGATAGATGCCGCAATGGCTAGGTGCTAGAGCGATTGTTGTTTAGAATAGATTCAGCGCCTCAAAGAATATATTCCGTAATTGTCCTAATCGCTCTGTTTATACTAAAAGTGATAGAAATCTTGATAGATGCCGCAATGGCTAGGTGCTGGAGCGATTGTTGTTTAGAATAGATTCAGTGCCTCAAAAATATATTCCGTAATTGTCCTAATCGCTCTGTTTATACTAAAAGTGATAGAAATCTTGATAGATGCCGCAATGGCTAGGTGCTAGAGCGATTGTTGTTTAGAATAGATTCAGCGCCTCAAAGAATATATTCCGTAATTGTCCTAATCGCTCTGTTTATACTAAAAGTGATAGAAATCTTGATAGATGCCGCAATGGCTAGGTGCTAGAGCGATTGTTGTTTAGAATAGATTCAGCGCCTCAAAGAATATATTCCGTCATTGTCCTAATCGCTCTGTTTATACTAAAAGTGATAGAAATCTTGATAGATGCCGCAATGGCTTGGTCCTAGAGCGATTGTCGTTTAGAATAGATTCAGCGTCTCAAAGAATATATTCCGTCATTGTCCTAATCGCTCTGTTTATACTAAAAGTGATAGAAATCTTGATAGATGCCGCAATGGCTAGGTGCTAGAGCGATTGTTGTTTAGAATAGATTCAGCGCCTCAAAGAATATATTCCGTAATTGTCCTAATCGCTCTGTTTATACTAAAAGTGATAGAAATCTTGATAGATGCCGCAATGGCTAGGTGCTAGAGCGATTGTTGTTTAGAATAGATTCAGCGCCTCAAAGAATATATTCCGTCATTGTCCTAATCGCTCTGTTTATACTAAAAGTGATAGAAATCTTGATAGATACCGCAATGGCTAGGTGCTAGAGCGATTGTTGTTTAGAATAGATTCAGCGCCTCAAAGAATATATTCTGCAATTGTCCTAATCGCTCTGTTTATACTAAAAGTGATAGAAATCTTGATAGATGCCGCAATGGCTAGGTGCTAGAGCGATTGTTGTTTAGAATAGATTCAGCGCCTCAAAGAATATATTCCGTAATTGTCCTAATCGCTCTGTTTATACTAAAAGTGATAGAAATCTTGATAGATGCCGCAATGGCTAGGTGCTAGAGCGATTGTTGTTTAGAATAGATTCAGCGCCTCAAAGAATATATTCCGTAATTGTCCTAATCGCTCTGTTTATACTAAAAGTGATAGAAATCTTGATAGATGCCGCAATGGCTAGGTGCTAGAGCGATTGTTGTTTAGAATAGATTCAGCGCCTCAAAGAATATATTCCGTCATTTTCCTAATCGCTCTGTTTATACTAAAAGTGATAGAAATCTTGATAGATGCCGCAATGGCTAGGTGCTAGAGCGATTGTTGTTTAGAATAGATTCAGCGCCTCAAAGAATATATTCCGTAATTGTCCTAATCGCTCTGTTTATACTAAAAGTAATAGAAATCTTGATAGATGCCGCAATGGCTAGGTGCTAGAGCGATTGTTGTTTAGAATAGATTCAGCGCCTCAAAGAATATATTCCGTAATTGTCCTAATCGCTCTGTTTATACTAAAATTGATAGAAATCTTGATAGATACCGCAATGGCTAGGTGCTAGAGCGATTGTTGTTTAGAATAGATTCAGCGCCTCAAAGAATATATTCCGTCATTGTCCTAATCGCTCTGTTTATACTAAAAGTGATAGAAATCTTGATAGATGCCGCAATGGGTAGGTGCTAGAACGATTGTTGTTTAGAATAGATTCAGCGCCTCAAAGAATATATTCCGTAATTGTCCTAATCGCTCTGTTTATACTAAAAGTGATAGAAATCTTGATAGATGCCGCAATGGCTAGGTGCTAGAGCGATTGTTGTTTAGAATAGATTCAGCGCCTCAAAGAATATATTCCGTAATTGTCCTAATCGCTCTGTTTATACTAAAAGTGATAGAAATCTTGATAGATGCCGCAATGGCTAGGTGCTA
Organism: Thermobia domestica; assembly: GCF_964235325.1. Classification (NCBI taxonomy): domain Eukaryota; kingdom Metazoa; phylum Arthropoda; class Insecta; order Zygentoma; family Lepismatidae; genus Thermobia; species Thermobia domestica. The sequence continues at coordinate 13,966,755 of NC_137454.1, read as the reverse complement.
GAGCGATTGTTGTTTAGAATAGATTCAGTGCCTCAAAAATATATTCCGTAATTGTCCTAATCGCTCTGTTTATACTAAAAGTGATAGAAATCTTGATAGATGCCGCAATGGCTAGGTGCTAGAGCGATTGTTGTTTAGAATAGATTCAGCGCCTCAAAGAATATATTCCGTCATTGTCCTAATCGCTCTGTTTATACTAAAAGTGATAGAAATCTTGATAGATGCCGCAATGGCTAGGTGCTAGAGCGATTGTTGTTTAGAATAGATTCAGCGCCTCAAAGAATATATTCCGTAATTGTCCTAATCGCTCTGTTTATACTAAAAGTGATAGAAATCTTGATAGATGCCGCAATGGCTAGGTGCTAGAGCGATTGTTGTTTAGAATAGATTCAGCGCCTCAAAGAATATATTCCGTAATTGTCCTAATCGCTCTGTTTATACTAAAAGTGATAGAAATCTTGATAGATGCCGCAATGGCTAGGTGCTAGAGCGATTGTTGTTTAGAATAGATTCAGCGCCTCAAAGAATATATTCCGTCATTGTCCTAATCGCTCTGTTTATACTAAAAGTGATAGAGATCTTGATAGATGCCGCAATGGCTAGGTGCTAGAGCGATTGTTGTTTAGAATAGATTCAGCGCCTCAAAGAATATATTCCGTCATTGTCCTAATCGCTCTGTTTATACTAAAAGTGATAGAAATCTTGATAGATGCCGCAATGGCTAGGTGCTAGAGCGATTGTTGTTTAGAATAGATTCAGCGCCTCAAAGAATATATTCCGTCATTGTCCTAATCGCTCTGTTTATACTAAAAGTGATAGAAATCTTGATAGATGCTGCAATGGCTAGGTGCTAGAGCGATTGTTGTTTAGAATAGATTCAGCGCCTCAAAGAATATATTCCGTCATTGTCCTAATCGCTCTGTTTATACTAAAAGTGATAGAAATCTTGATAGATGCCGCAATGGCTAGGTGCTAGAGCGGTTGTGGTTTAGAATAGATTCAGCGCCTCAAAGAATATATTCCGTAATTGTCCTAATCGCTCGTTTATACTAAAAGTGATAGAAATCTTGATAGATGCCGCAATGGCTAGGTGCTAGAGCGATTATTGTTTAGAATAGATTCAGCGCCTCAAAGAATATATTCCGTAATTGTCCTAATCGCTCTGTTTATACTAAAAGTGATAGAAATCTTGATAGATGCCGCAATGGCTAGGTGCTAGAGCGATTGTTGTTTAGAATAGATTCAGCGCCTCAGAGAATATATTCCGTCATTGTCCTAATCGCTCTGTTTATACTAAAAGTGATAGAAATCTTGACAGATGCTCCAATGGCTAGGTGCTAGAGCGATTGTTGTTTAGAATAGATTCAGCGCCTCAAAGAATATATTCCGTCATTGTCCTAATCGCTCTGTTTATACTAAAAGTGATAGAAATCTTGATAGATGCCGCAATGGCTAGGTGCTAGAGCGATTGTTGTTTAGAATAGATTCAGCGCCTCAAAGAATATATTCCGTAATTGTCCTAATCGCTCTGTTTATACTAAAAGTGATAGAAATCTTGATAGATGCCGCAATGGCTAGGTGCTAGAGCGTTTGTTGTTTAGAATAGATTCAGCGCGTCAGAGAATATATTCCGTAATTGTCCTAATCGCTCTGTTTATACTAAAAGTGATAGAAATCTTGATAGATGCCGCAATGGCTAGGTGCTAGAGCGATTGTTGTTTAGAATAGATTCAGCGCCTCAAAGAATATATTCCGTAATTGTCCTAATCGCTCTGTTTATACTAAAAGTGATAGAAATCTTGATAGATGCCGCAATGGCTAGGTGCTAGAGCGATTGTTGTTTAGAATAGATTCAGCGCCTCAAAGAATATATTCCGTCATTGTCCTAATCGCTCTGTTTATACTAAAAGTGATAGAAATCTTGATAGATGCCGCAATGGCTTGGTCCTAGAGCGATTGTCGTTTAGAATAGATTCAGCGTCTCAAAGAATATATTCCGTCATTGTCCTAATCGCTCTGTTTATACTAAAAGTGATAGAAATCTTGATAGATGCCGCAATGGCTAGGTGCTAGAGCGATTGTTGTTTAGAATAGATTCAGCGCCTCAAAGAATATATTCCGTAATTGTCCTAATCGCTCTGTTTATACTAAAAGTGATAGAAATCTTGATAGATGCCGCAATGGCTAGGTGCTAGAGCGATTGTTGTTTAGAATAGATTCAGCGCCTCAAAGAATATATTCCGTCATTGTCCTAATCGCTCTGTTTATACTAAAAGTGATAGAAATCTTGATAGATACCGCAATGGCTAGGTGCTAGAGCGATTGTTGTTTAGAATAGATTCAGCGCCTCAAAGAATATATTCCGTAATTGTCCTAATCGCTCTGTTTATACTAAAAGTGATAGAAATCTTGATAGATGCCGCAATGGCTAGGTGCTAGAGTGATTGTTGTTTAGAATAGATTCAGCGCCTCAAAGAATATATTCCGTCATTGTCCTAATCGCTCTGTTTATACTAAAAGTGATAGAAATCTTGATAGATGCCGCAATGGCTAGGTGCTAGAGCGATTGTTGTTTAGAATAGATTCAGCGCCTCAAAGAATATATTCCGTAATTGTCCTAATCGCTCTGTTTATACTAAAAGTGATAGAAATCTTGATAGATGCCGCAATGGCTAGGTGCTAGAGCGATTGTTGTTTAGAATAGATTCAGCGCCTCAAAGAATATATTCCCTCATTGCCCTAATCGCTCTGTTTATACTAAAAGTGATAGAAATCTTGATAGATGCCGCAATGGCTAGGTGCTAGAGCGATTGTTGTTTAGAATAGATTCAGCGCCTCAAAGAATATATTCCGTCATTGTCCTAATCGCTCTGTTTATACTAAAAGTGATAGAAATCTTGATAGATGCCGCAATGGCTAGGTGCTAGAGCGATTGTTATTTAGATTAGATTCAGCGCCTCAAAGAATATATTCCGTCATTTTCCTAATCGCTCTGTTTATACTAAAAGTGATAGAAATCTTGATAGATGCCGCAATGGCTAGGTGCTAGAGCGATTGTTGTTTAGAATAGATTCAGCGCCTCAAAGAATATATTCCGTCATTGTCCTAATCGCTCTGTTTATACTAAAAGTGATAGAAATCTTGATAGATGCCGCAATGGCTAGGTGCTAGAGCGATTGTTGTTTAGAATAGATTCAGCGCCTCAAAGAATATATTCCGTAATTGTCCTAATCGCTCTCCTTATACTAAAAGTGATAGAAATCTTGATATATGCCGCAATGGCTAGGTGCTAGAGCGATTGTTGTTTAGAATAGATTCAGCGCCTCAAAGAATATATTCCGTAATTGTCCTAATCGCTCTGTTTATACTAAAAGTGATAGAAATCTTGATAGATGCCGCAATGGCTAGGTGCTAGAGCGATTGTTGTTTAGAATAGATTCAGCGCCTCAAAGAATATATTCCGTAATTGTCCTAATCGCTCTGTTTATACTAAAATTGATAGAAATCTTGATAGATACCGCAATGGCTAGGTGCTAGAGCGATTGTTGTTTAGAATAGATTCAGCGCCTCAAAGAATATATTCCGTCATTGTCCTAATCGCTCTGTTTATACTAAAAGTGATAGAAATCTTGATAGATGCCGCAATGGGTAGGTGCTAGAACGATTGTTGTTTAGAATAGATTCAGCGCCTCAAAGAATATATTCCGTAATTGTCCTAATCGCTCTGTTTATACTAAAAGTGATAGAAATCTTGATAGATGCCGCAATGGCTAGGTGCTAGAGCGATTGTTGTTTAGAATAGATTCAGCGCCTCAAAGAATATATTCCGTAATTGTCCTAATCGCTCTGTTTATACTAAAAGTGATAGAAATCTTGATAGATGCCGCAATGGCTAGGTGCTAGAGCGATTGTTGTTTAGAATAGATTCAGTGCCTCAAAAATATATTCCGTAATTGTCCTAATCGCTCTGTTTATACTAAAAGTGATAGAAATCTTGATAGATGCCGCAATGGCTAGGTGCTAGAGCGATTGTTGTTTAGAATAGATTCAGCGCCTCAAAGAATATATTCCGTCATTGTCCTAATCGCTCTGTTTATACTAAAAGTGATAGAGATCTTGATAGATGCCGCAATGGCTAGGTGCTAGAGCGATTGTTGTTTAGAATAGATTCAGCGCCTCAAAGAATATATTCCGTCATTGTCCTAATCGCTCTGTTTATACTAAAAGTGATAGAAATCTTGATAGATGCCGCAATGGCTAGGTGCTAGAGCGATTGTTGTTTAGAATAGATTCAGCGCCTCAAAGAATATATTCCGTCATTGTCCTAATCGCTCTGTTTATACTAAAAGTGATAGAAATCTTGATAGATGCTGCAATGGCTAGGTGCTAGAGCGATTGTTGTTTAGAATAGATTCAGCGCCTCAAAGAATATATTCCGTCATTGTCCTAATCGCTCTGTTTATACTAAAAGTGATAGAAATCTTGATAGATGCCGCAATGGCTAGGTGCTAGAGCGGTTGTGGTTTAGAATAGATTCAGCGCCTCAAAGAATATATTCCGTAATTGTCCTAATCGCTCGTTTATACTAAAAGTGATAGAAATCTTGATAGATGCCGCAATGGCTAGGTGCTAGAGCGATTATTGTTTAGAATAGATTCAGCGCCTCAAAGAATATATTCCGTAATTGTCCTAATCGCTCTGTTTATACTAAAAGTGATAGAAATCTTGATAGATGCCGCAATGGCTAGGTGCTAGAGCGATTGTTGTTTAGAATAGATTCAGCGCCTCAGAGAATATATTCCGTCATTGTCCTAATCGCTCTGTTTATACTAAAAGTGATAGAAATCTTGACAGATGCTCCAATGGCTAGGTGCTAGAGCGATTGTTGTTTAGAATAGATTCAGCGCCTCAAAGAATATATTCCGTCATTGTCCTAATCGCTCTGTTTATACTAAAAGTGATAGAAATCTTGATAGATGCCGCAATGGCTAGGTGCTAGAGCGATTGTTGTTTAGAATAGATTCAGCGCCTCAAAGAATATATTCCGTAATTGTCCTAATCGCTCTGTTTATACTAAAAGTGATAGAAATCTTGATAGATGCCGCAATGGCTAGGTGCTAGAGCGTTTGTTGTTTAGAATAGATTCAGCGCGTCAGAGAATATATTCCGTAATTGTCCTAATCGCTCTGTTTATACTAAAAGTGATAGAAATCTTGATAGATGCCGCAATGGCTAGGTGCTAGAGCGATTGTTGTTTAGAATAGATTCAGCGCCTCAAAGAATATATTCCGTAATTGTCCTAATCGCTCTGTTTATACTAAAAGTGATAGAAATCTTGATAGATGCCGCAATGGCTAGGTGCTAGAGCGATTGTTGTTTAGAATAGATTCAGCGCCTCAAAGAATATATTCCGTCATTGTCCTAATCGCTCTGTTTATACTAAAAGTGATAGAAATCTTGATAGATGCCGCAATGGCTTGGTCCTAGAGCGATTGTCGTTTAGAATAGATTCAGCGTCTCAAAGAATATATTCCGTCATTGTCCTAATCGCTCTGTTTATACTAAAAGTGATAGAAATCTTGATAGATGCCGCAATGGCTAGGTGCTAGAGCGATTGTTGTTTAGAATAGATTCAGCGCCTCAAAGAATATATTCCGTAATTGTCCTAATCGCTCTGTTTATACTAAAAGTGATAGAAATCTTGATAGATGCCGCAATGGCTAGGTGCTAGAGCGATTGTTGTTTAGAATAGATTCAGCGCCTCAAAGAATATATTCCGTCATTGTCCTAATCGCTCTGTTTATACTAAAAGTGATAGAAATCTTGATAGATACCGCAATGGCTAGGTGCTAGAGCGATTGTTGTTTAGAATAGATTCAGCGCCTCAAAGAATATATTCCGTAATTGTCCTAATCGCTCTGTTTATACTAAAAGTGATAGAAATCTTGATAGATGCCGCAATGGCTAGGTGCTAGAGTGATTGTTGTTTAGAATAGATTCAGCGCCTCAAAGAATATATTCCGTCATTGTCCTAATCGCTCTGTTTATACTAAAAGTGATAGAAATCTTGATAGATGCCGCAATGGCTAGGTGCTAGAGCGATTGTTGTTTAGAATAGATTCAGCGCCTCAAAGAATATATTCCGTCATTGTCCTAATCGCTCTGTTTATACTAAAAGTGATAGAAATCTTGATAGATGCCGCAATGGCTAGGTGCTAGAGCGATTGTTGTTTAGAATAGATTCAGCGCCTCAAAGAATATATTCCGTAATTGTCCTAATCGCTCTGTTTATACTAAAAGTGATAGAAATCTTGATAGATGCCGCAATGGCTAGGTGCTAGAGCGATTGTTGTTTAGAATAGATTCGGCGCCTCAAAGAATATATTCCGTCATTGTCCTAATCGCTCTGTTTATACTAAAAGTGATAGAAATCTTGATAGATGCCGCAATGGCTAGGTGCTAGAGCGATTGTTGTTTAGAATAGATTCAGCGCCTCAAAGAATATATTCCGTCATTTTCCTAATCGCTCTGTTTATACTAAAAGTGATAGAAATCTTGATAGATGCCGCAATGGCTAGGTGCTAGAGCGATTGTTGTTTAGAATAGATTCAGCGCCTCAAAGAATATATTCCGTCATTGTCCTAATCGCTCTGTTTATACTAAAAGTGATAGAAATCTTGATAGATGCCGCAATGGCTAGGTGCTAGAGCGATTGTTGTTTAGAATAGATTCAGCGCCTCAAAGAATATATTCCGTCATTGTCCTAATCGCTCTGTTTATACTAAAAGTGATAGAAATCTTGATAGATGCCGCAATGGCTAGGTGCTAGAGCGATTGTTGTTTAGAATAGATTCAGCGCCTCAAAGAATATATTCCGTCATTGTCCTAATCGCTCTGTTTATACTAAAAGTGATAGAAATCTTGATAGATGCCGCAATGGCTAGGTGCTAGAGCGATTGTTGTTTAGAATAGATTCAGCGCCTCAAAGAATATATTCCGTCATTGTCCTAATCGCTCTGTTTATACTAAAAGTGATAGAAATCTTGATAGATGCCGCAATGGCTAGGTGCTAGAGCGATTGTTGTTTAGAATAGATTCAGCGCCTCAAAGAATATATTCCGTCATTGTCCTAATCGCTCTGTTTATACTAAAAGTGATAGAAGTCTTGATAGATGTCGCAATGGCTAGGCGCTAGATCGCTCACTTCTTCATCGCGTATCAGGTTAGATCCCAGACCACATCTAATGGGCTTTGTGGTGGGCAAGGATAATGCACGTGTGTTTTCTCGTGCTTTTCTTCTTCCCTCCTACTTCTTTACTTCCAGCATTTTCTTTCTTCTCATCATCAACGTCTTTCTTAGCCTCGGTGCATAATCGTGGGACGTTAAACTAAATCCTCCTTATGCAAAGTCGTTTTGACATATGATTAGCGTCATACTGAAGGCCTGACTACTGCAGGAAACATATGTTAGTCGAACTCTTTAGTATGGCACAAATCATGTTGGAGAACGACTCTGCATAAGGCCCATTATATCTAAAAGAATGGTAAATATTTTGGTACCAAACAGTGATCGGTAGCCACTGTCCAACTAGCCTCTGGTTTGGCCAATGGCCAGTTGGCCAGTGACCACCAATTATTATCGGTAGCGAAATGTGTACCGTATTCTTAGGTATTGATTATCACCAATATCATCTCTCTATGACTTACCGTTCCCGTGATATTTGCCAAAATTGGCCAATTTCTAGATATTTAAGTAGCAATAGCTCGGGAGCCATAAGTTGTAGAGAGATTTTATTGATGTTGATCAATACCTAAGAGGATGGTAAATATTTGGTACCAAATAGTAACCGGTGGCTACCGTTCAACTGGCTACTGGTCTTCAATATTGGTCTTCAATTAATATCGGTACGAAAATGTTTAACATTCCATTAGGGATTGATTAACACTAATATTATCTCTCTATGACTTACCGTTCCCGTGGTATTGGCCAAAATGTAGTTCCGATTTTGGAAGATTTCGGGAGACAAATCTCGAGAACCGTAAGTCCCACAGAGATTATATTGGTGTTGATCAATACCTAAGAGGTTTGCAAAAATTTTGGTACCAAATAGTAACCGGTTACCACTGATTAACCGGTTACCTCTGGTCAACTGGCCACCGTTCCGCAGATATTGACCAAAAAAGTTCGGATTTCTAGGTATTGAAGCAGCCATATCTCGAGAGCTGTAAGTCATAGAGAGATGATATTTTGCTAATTTTTGCGAGAAAGAGAGGAAGGGCGGATAAAAAGATTTACATCTAGAAACAATGATAGTTATCCTTCCCGCTCTATCTCTCCATTCTTTTTAAGTTCGTTCTGGCAATGCCCTTGCAGCATTCTTAACTCGTTTAATATAAATTGAATGTGACACAGAGAAGGATCTCTCCCTTCCGGGTTTAATACTGGATTCAGATAGAATGAAAGTGTACCGTTATTTTATAATGCAAAACCAAAATTACTTTTGTTTCAAAGTGCAAGTTCGCAACAACTAGCGGGTCTTTAATCCCAATTTTGATTTTACGTGGAAAGAATGCGACGATTTGTAAAGTACTGAAAAATAGAATTCAAAATATGTAATTTGTTGCAGAAATATTAACAGAAAGGTAATTTAGGTGGGGGGCTGCATAAGATATAAATCAAAGGAAGAAATGGAGCGTTCTCATTGGTTCGGTTCCAATTAGTGGCGTGATGTTAAACATCAGTGGAATAAACATTGATTCTCTCTTTCTTCTTTCTTGTTTGTTTGTTGGTTTGTATGCTTGATAGTAACAAAAGGAAGAAAAATGCATCAGCATTCTATGCATTTAGTGATGACTTGCAGTCATTAAATCATTGCAACGTGTATTACTTTTTCCATTAATGATCTTAGTAAGAAAAATATTATTACAGGTTGTATATGTCCAAACAAGATGATCTTCCCGGTCACCTCAATATCTGGTAACATGCTTTTCTTTGCTGACGGTTACAAACTCCTCATAGAAATCTCCATCCAACAACATCCAACAAATTTATTTTACAAGTAGTAGTGTCACGTGTACACTACGTGAAGGAATTTGGTTTGTATTGCGCTATGTTTTCTCAATTAATATTAAAACTGCAAGTGTTATTCGATTTCTATATCTTCTAGTTTTAGTAGACACATTTGGCTAGAAATTTAATTTATTCCTGGGAAGCTTAATTCACTGCAGAAAACCACATTTTTTTTCTGTAACCACCTTCACTCTGTAGAGATAAACGTTAAAACCGATTTCTGCCACTTTCGATTTCAATACAGGGATATGGTGCCTATTCTTAGAGCGCTAAATTCATTTTTTAAAAAAACAGCTTCTTGTTATCTCATAGTTTTCGCTCTATGTAGATCAATATTAAAAGCGCAATTCCAATGTTTCGTCTTTAATCGCAAAACAATAGTCACATATCGCGACCGCTGATTATCTTCCACGATAATGATGCCCATGTTAGAGAAAATGTTGCACGAATATGAAATTAATGACTTCAGAAAGGCAATACCAACAACGTCAAGATCTCAGCATTCGCGTCATACCGCAAATAGTTGTTCCAAACTTGTGCGCAAGGATATAACTTATCTGTCAGCCACATCCCGAAAAATTGGGGCAAGAATTCAAGGGCGTTGTGGACCGATTAGTGTCCCCTCAAGCAATTAATTCGAGGTCGTCCTAGTGAAGATGAGCTTGTTTGTACTGACTCCCTTGCTGCAGCTGCTCATGAATGGCAGAGGTGTAAGAGATTCGAAATAACATATTTCAGCTCAACTTGAACTAGCAACATCATCGATTCACTCGTGCTGACATCTAGGGAGAGTTGCAAGTAGCAAGCAGAAACGTCTTTGATTTGTACCAACAGATGTCTTGTCTGGTTCTTCTATTCATGCAACTGAACCTGGTCATGCGCTCATTGGTTTAAGTTCAAAATACTATCGGGAGTACGCTCTGAACCGCTTGTAAATAGAGCGTGTTGTATTGACAACAGAGCTTTTAATCTATTTGGCACAAGATTCAGCAAAAAGCGTGATTATTTTTCAACTACTAAAAGCCGACAAGCAAGTAGTAGCATCATTAAAATATATGAAATCACACTTCCTATTGCATAATTTGGTTTATCACAGGAGATGTCAAAGCAGTTTTTAAGGCGTCTCGAGCTAAATAAAACTAAAACCAATATACGTACATTTATTATTTCATTCCTACATTACGTTTTCTTTTTTAAAATAAAATCAAAATGAAATTTAAAATTTGCCATCGTCCAGATCAAAAGTGATATATCTTAACCTTATACTCGTACGTGATCAGGGGATACAAGGATAATACCAGCTATTCATTTTCCTTATAATTTTTCCCTTGCAAATCAGTTGTAATTCTGGGATAATAATGAAAATGTCTGTTGTGCTGCCATCTACTGATGGAAATCCAATATCGTATTCGTAAGTGGTTTACACAACCCTCACTAGATGTCACTAGCATGTGAGATGTAGATGTAGTGTTTAACATACAACCGTATTATGGTTGATGATACTTTCCTACGTGCAGATGCCTTTGAATACGAAAAATAGGCACATGAGGCTGCAAAAGAGTCCCACAAACGTGGCGCTTGAACAGCTGAATGAGAAGCGGTATCCTTTTGTAGAACGAATCTTGCTTCTGTTTGCAACATCATATTGTGAGAATGCAGGGAAATGGGGAAAATCTGCTGAATAGTTGTGATGAACACAAAAGCAGGTTTTCCGGATTTTAGAAAAAAAGAAATCGGATTCTGAGAACGTTATGGAACAGATTTTACAAACCAGTTTGGTTTTTCAAAATCAAAAACCGGTAATGTTTTCTATCAAAAACAGTTTCAGGTTTCTGTTTATTTTAAAAAAAGGTTTCAGAGTTTTAAAACCAGTTCAATTTCTTATCATTCTGAAAACCGAAACTGGTTTCGGTAAAACCGAACAGATTTTGCAGAAATCCAAAATGTCGGTTTTCCTAGAAACCTGTTTCCGATTTTTATAAAAGCCTGTTTTTGCCCAACTCTATTAATTAGGATGAGAATATCCATCAGAGAAAGTTACTAATAAATAGTAAGGACAGGAACAGTGTCGGTGATAACAAAAAAGAAAAGTCGAAATTAGTTGTACATTGTATTGTGAAGAATGTTATGGAACAAATATGAAGAGAAGATGAGAAAGAAGCCATAATTAGTAGATAATATTAAAGCAGATACCCTTAGGTATTGTTGAAGAGATAGAAGCAGGGCCGGCTCTTCCATATCTGCAATACTTGCATTTGCATGGAGCGGCAATTTTCAAGAGGCAGTAGAATCTGTCATAACTATATTATTTAAAATAAATAATTCTTGTTGGAAACAAATGTCATGATAATGGTAGTTAAATTTACTAAGTTTGACCTTCTATTTGAATACTACATTCATAAATCATGTTTAGGTCGCATTAGTTTTAAAATCACATGGACAGTGCTATAGCAAATGGTCAAACAAATCCCAGCATGAATTGCTTGATTGTTGTTAAATGTAAAAACTCAATTCTCGAACAGTAGCGAACGTCTATTCCGTTTAGTTAGTTATCACAGTTTTAATATGAATGCTAGTCTTGTCTTTGTCACAAACCTGTTCCTTATTACTGAAGGTGGAAACAACTTTTTATTTTTTTTTAACAGATGTAGAAGGAAAATCAAGAAATAAAGATAAAAGAGCTAGTTACACTGGAAGTGTAAACTGATATATTGAGACCGAAACTAATATATTGAATTCTATAAAAAGAATTAGCATCTTTTCTCTGCATGTGTGTTTTTCTTTATCTTCTATTGACATAATAGATTACTATTTAGAAAAAAGAAAACAGACACAACGAGATTGTATTTGTAGTATTTAGACCTTTCTGATTGCGAGTGCTCTTTCCCTCCTCTTCGATGTTCGTGATGGAGAAGCATACTTAAAATCGTAGCTTTTAAGATTTGTCTTTCTGGAGAAAGGGATAGGCCCGTATCCAGGGGGTCTAGGGGGGCCGGCCCCCCTAAATTTTTGCTCGCCCCCTAAAAGCTTTACATTAGGCTTACAAAATAACTATAATATGGTGATGAACTATCATATGGTTGGATCGGGCCCCCTAACTTCAACCTTACCCCCTCTACATTTTTGGGCTGGCTACAGACCTGAAAAGGGGGCGCCAAATAATGCCATTGTATTGGGCGCCAAATTGCCTAGGGCTGGCCCTGGTTACAAGTCACACCTGTAGAGTAGAAAAATAAACAATTAACTTCATATTGTGACAGAATATCTTTAATGACATTAAATAGGTGTAACAGGCCTGAAAAGCTACAATGTATATAAATGCCAGTTTCAGATCATAAATAATGATACTACTAACATAACAATAACATTTCTAAGCGTATAGACATTTAAGCCATGTTTCAGAGACTGTGTAACGCCATATTTCAGAGAATATACGAGTATGCTGATTGATAATAATGAAGCACATTAATATTTATAATAGTGTATCATTGTTATCCAAATGACAGCTGTACTTATAAAATATAAAGCCTACTTGCATGTACTAATTCTCATTCGATTACCAAATAGTTAGAGAGGTTACATGAAATTACAACAGAAATAACATATTGTATTTCTTTCCTCCTTATTATATTCGGTTTCGTAATAGCGCTTGTTTATTGTTCTTTTGTGACTAGGTACATGTTTACGATTTGAAGAAATTATATTGCTATTGTATTGATTTGTACCTGACATTGAAGTGTTTGTATTTTTACTTCCTGCAGATAATATGAATGTTAACTTCGAATAGTACACCAGTTAATTTACATCGTAAGTTAGTATTTATATCCTAACTATATATAATTTGACCTATTTTTCTCGTACAGTTAACCGTTGTTCTAGTGATCATGCCTGAAATGTATGAAATTTTCAATGTCTGCTAATTTAAAATTCAGTTCATTGAATTAAGCTTTAGAATTACATTGAAAACTCAACGGCAACATTTGAAAGTGAAATACTGAAGATCATTGTGTTACTCTCAGTGTAAAAAAACTATTTATCAAATATATTATAATAATTTTGACTGTTGTTGCCCACGAGAAGAGAAGAGACAAGAAATGATGTTTAGTCGTCTCGCAATTTTTTCTAAAATTCTAGTCTCCTCTCGATTTTAGAATTTGCCATCTTACCTTGCTTCTCGAAAAGTTTTTTCCGTCACGTCTCCGGGTATTTTTCTCTATTGTCTTGTAAATTTTTGTTCAAACTTTATGCCCTTACTTTTTTTCTTAATTTCGCCTAAAAATTACCAAAAATTCTTCAACGTCACAAGAAGTCCACCAAGGGTGAGCTAAAACATTTAAATCATATTTACTACTCGAGTATGTAGTGTAAAAGACTTTAATGTTTCTTTGTTAGAAATATATACATGAAAAGAAAAATAATAAAAAGTATACAAAACTAAAATAGGAGCATGATATTTCAGTGATAGACTGCTCGTGTGGAGGATCCTAGATTCGATTCTAAACTTGTAATTTAAAACATTATGTTCAGAGCTTAAATATTCTGTCGCTTGTTTGTGATGTTTACCAACGTTTTCTTCTTATTCTCTGACAATTTTCATCCGTCTTCTATATTCTTCACGGTATATCTTACTTAGGTATTATTTTCTCCAAGAACTCCCGAACCTTTCCCCGCTGGTCTAGTGGGTAGCGCGTGTACCTTTGTTGTATGTGGTCCCGTTTATGATCCCCGGCTTGAGAACCATAAACATTTAATTTCTCAATCAATCACTTTCATTAGTCAACCGTCTCCTTTCCTTAACGGGTATAAGTGTGGGACGTTAAACTTAAGAAAATCGCCGTTTTTAGCAAGCCCTCGTAACTTGTCTAATTGCTAATTTGTGGCGAATAGGGATGCACGCGAGACGAGAAATGGAAAAGTCTCGTCTCGTCTCGCAGCCTCAAATGTTGGTCTCGTCTCGTCTCGCAAATGTGAAGTCTTGTCTCGCGTCTCGCATAAAATTTTGAGTCGCGTCTCGCGTCTCGCGCGAGACTTTCTCGCATGGTCTCGCAGTCTCGCATATATTCTGGGTTAAAATTTTGCAATGTTTTATTCTATGGCTGTTAATGAATGATGATGTGATATTCTGTCCGAAGGCAGATATTTGACCTAAAAGTCCCTTGGCAAGGTGAACCCATGGTGATTTGCCATTGCTTTCCATGGGATGAATGTTCATAACATCCTAAGGAGACGGAACCTAGAGTTCAACATGGTATCCGAACTTGTGTCCACTCCGCTCCAAATTAAAAGAAAAGTTGTGCTGGAATTTGATTGCTGGACCATTAATTTTCGCATAGCATAATTTTCAGCAAAACCAGCATAAATTGTTTGCTGGATCCAACATTGTTTTCCAGCTTAGAGTTCTCCAGCAATATTTTCCAGTATGCCATGCGGGCACATTTTTGCCCCGAAAAAAAAGTCGCCAATGTAATTAGGATATAAAGAATATAACGTTTCCGTATATGCTTTTCTGAATTCATTGAACCAAACCCGAATCCTTTTACTATATCCATATGTATTTTTTTTAAAAGTTAGCTAGCTATGGTGTAGCTAGCACCCATTGCAAGGGCTACACCCTCTATATGGGAAAGAGATTTAACATTATTATGGCGAAAAAAATGAATTTCTGTTGGTCAAAGAAACATTTATTAACTTTATTAAACATCCATAAGTTTTATTTATTTATTTATTTATTTATTTATTTATTTATTTATTTATTTATTTATTTATTTATTTATTTTTGTTGTACGTGAGGAGGTCCTGTTAGTAACAAGCGGGTTTACTGTTCATGATATGAGGTGAGATATGGGCCGGTACGTGTGATGTGCTGAGGATACTGATGATGTTATAGTCCGGATGATTTGGAGGTACGGTATATTTATATAATGCGAAAAGCAGTGAGAGACGTGTAGACGTGTGGTGATGGCTGTGAGTGTAGGGAGCGTCGCTGTAAACGGTTTCAAAAAATAAAGCGTGTTCGCTGTCATACCGTTGAGTTATATATTTAATACGAAGAGCTTCAATATGATAAAAAAAGGTGAGGAAATGTGATACCGTCGTACAATTCACGGGTTGGACTTGGTAATTTAATGCGGCAGGCTAGGCGGGGAGCATGTCGTTCCATTATTAACAGCTTTTCGTAATATTTTACGCTTGCTGATACCCATGAGGTAAAACCATATGTAAGAACGGGACGGAGGAAGACCTTGTAGATGTTAAGCGTAGAAGAATTGAGACCCCACGTTGTACCTATGAGGCATTTAAGTAAATTTAATCTATTTTTAGCTTTGCTTACAACGGTAGCGAGGTGTGGACGCCATGTAAGATGATGATCAAATGTTATACCCAAGTATTTCACTGTCTTTGAGTGCTGTATGGCAGTATCATTGACGGTAAGGGCAAGACGAGCTGGGTTTCGATGAACTCGTGATCGACGTTTTGGTGGAATAAAGACTATGGCCTGAGTTTTGGTAGCGTTTATTGTTAAGCGCCACGTCCGACACCAATTGCTAAAGCGACGGATAGCTTAATTCATCGCATTGTTTATTTGAGAGATAGTTTTCGTTAACGCCAGGAAAGCCGTGTCATCGGCGTACTGAAAAGTATGAATGTTTTGCGAAAAGGACGGCATGTCAGCGACATAAAGCAGATACAGCAGTGGGGACAAGGCCGAGCCTTGCGGAACGCCGCTATGAAGTAAAACAGGATAAGAGACACTGTCATTGATGTACATGTAAGCCAGGCGGTTTGAAAGAAAATTAAAGATGAAGCGGATGTACGTAATAGGAAGACGGAAAGACAGAAGCTTGAATAAAAGTCCCAGGTGCCATACTTTATCAAATGCCTTTTCGAGATCGAATAAAACTAAACAGGCAGGGTTGGAAGAATTCTAATGATTAGTGATCATGTTGGTGAGGCGAAGTAACTGATCGTTAATAGTATATCCTGGTCGGAAACCAGCTTGATGTAAAGGTAGCAATTCTTTCGCTGTTAAGTGAGTGTGAAGTCTTTTGACAAGAATGCGTTCCAATATTTTGCTGAAAGCCGGAGTTAATTGTATGGGCCTGTAAGATGATACGGAATTTAGTGGTTTGTGTGGCTTAGCAAACATTTGTGTTTTGGAAGTCTTCCACTGAGGGGGAAGATAACCTGTGCGGAGAATAAACGTAAATATAGTTGCTAAAAGGTGTAGTAAGACGAGAGGCGCTTCTTTGACATCACGGTAAGTGATTGAGTCCAGACCAGGGGCAGTATTGCGTTTGCGAGCCGTGACGGAGTTGATATCTGTTACAGTGATAGGCGTAGCAAGAGGATGGTCGGGTAAAACATGAGACGTGCTGGGTTGAAGTTCTGGTGAATTTATGTTAAAGGTATGTATGGGATGCCTGCGAGGAATGGCTGCTTCAGACGGCGTGAAAATAGATTGTAGATAGGTTGCGAAGGCGTCTGCTTTTTCTTTATCTATCTGAAGAGGATTTTCATTTTCTAGGAGAGGATAGGTAGTGTGGGTCTTGCGACCAGTAAGCATGTTGAAACGGTTCCAGTATCTGGATGGGTGTGCATCGTCTCCCAAATTATTACAAGCATTTATCCATTGACGGAGTTTATATGCTTTAACATAATTGTGAACTGTGCGTTGAAATTGACGATGTAAATGCAATGACTCTAGATTTTCTGTACGTTTGTAATCTCTGTAGAGTGCTCGTTAACGTCAGATAAGTGGTAAATAATGGGGTGGGAGCGTTGGGTGATAACTATGGGATGTACTAGTCGGTATAAAACGGCTGGTAGCGCCATGGAGTGCTGTAGTTATTCTATCCAAAGAATTATGAAGATCTTCCTCCGTTTCTGATAGAGTTGAGTTTGCAAAAATGCTACTAAGGTAATTTCGATATCCTGGCCAGTCGGCTTTGTCGAAGCGCAATGTGGTAATCTATATATAAATTTCTTCGTCTTTATTTAACCGGATTTCAACCTTGTCTTTGCCTGCTTCTAGTCCGAGGAATACTCTAAGGTCACAATATCCAAAATTGACACGGATTGTTCCCTTAGAATAGGTTTTAACTTTCTTTTCAGAACGTTTAAACTCTCTAGCATTAAATTTGTGGAAGCAGCAGAGAAAATATAAAAATACGTTACTTGTGTAGGAGAACAGTGCTGCCATCTATTGTCGCCTATCTCCCTTTACACCAGGCATCAAGGAATAACATTATTTGTGTGAACGGACTTGTGGATAACATATATGCTAATATACTAACCTAAATAACTGATATACAACATAATTATGTTATATACTAATAACAATTATATCAATGGCTCGCCGCGGGAATAGTGATAATTAATTTTCAACACTTTAGACACTGTCAAGTATGCTATGCACTAACCTTAGTTTCCTTCTTCTAAGGGAAATATATTGTTATATCCTCCTTCCTGCAGCTACTCTTCTGATCTTTGTCGCTGTCGGGGTAGAGAATCGCGTACTCTTTCTTGTGAATATTTTGCAAGTGTTTCTTCAGCCCTGTAATATTACGAGAATGCATTTTCAATTCTATCTTCTTAGGCTTACATAATTTACAAATAGCCAACTCAGCATTCGTCGCAATTTCAAAGTAATCCTGGAACTTACTTTTACGCCTTGCTGTTTCGAATGGATCAAGACTCGAACTTGCAGAAACAGTACCTGAATCCGTTTCACTTTCAACTGGGTCCCCATTTGGCTCTTCTAAAATATCGTCGCCACTATCAACATTTACACGTTTTGGTCGTTTCCTTGAAGGGTGATTTTCCATTATAAAGATGATTTTATACCACCAAAAGCGCTTGTACATAACAAAAGAACTCCTCACAACACAATACGACCCAATTCTTTTGGTTCGTTCGCGCTTGTAGCAATGTTGCATTATCGCATTTTATCAAATTTCGCTTTCAACTTATATAGTGTTGCCATATCTAGAAAATAAAATTACTGACAGATATAGGGCCATTCCTACCATCTCCCACCAAACCTATAGGGCCATCCTACCAAACCACTGTTTGAATTAAACTTCCGAACTAGAGGGGGATGTTTTTGATAAATATATAGAAAAAAATACTTACTCCATGTAAATATATTATGTTATTTCTGCGAGCCGGACCGGGGATAAACTTTAACGAGAGGGGATTTCCCCGCCAGCCCCCAACATTAATCGCTAGCAGTAATGTGAAAGAGACAGAAACAACAGAAATATCACATTTCGCAGCAATAGGGAGTCTTATTCGCTTTTCAGACCAAAAACAGAAGTTCATGTATTCGTGCGCGTCCGCGTGTATGTGTTTGTGTCGCAAAATAAAGTCCTAAATCGATGTTGTAATAAATTTCTAATTTACAAAGCTTTTCTTTTTTAATGATGTTTAGAAACTAAAGAAGGCTTTAATTCTGAAAATCAACCTTGAATAATAATAAATCTCATAAAATGTCTATTGCCCCAATAACTTTTTTGTTACTGGAGACATTAACGCTCAACTTAGAAAACAATAAATGTAAAATCACTAAATATACAATTAAATGTAATTCATAAATGTTGCGAGACTGCGAGAAGTTTCGCGAGACTTCTCGTGCGAGACTTAACCGAGTCTCGTCTCGCGTCTCGTCTCGCATGGTTTAGTCTCGTCTCGCGTCACGCATAAAATTTTGAGTCTCGTCTCGTGTCTCGTCTCGCAAATGCGAGACGAGACGAGACTTCTCGCGTCTCGCGTGCATCCCTAGTGGCGAAGTTTTGAGGTGTTAGGCGTTTAGCTTCTGATTGTGAAATGAGCCCATTTGAATTTGAAATTCGAGTTCATCTGAAAAGCATGAATGTTTCCAATTGTCCTCGATCTTTCTGTTTTCGGGTCCCTATCATATTGGATCAAGTAGAAAAGGCATAACATTAAATAAAACACTATGGAAGCAAATGTGTCAGTTCAGGTAAATCTAGAAACAAGTAGCAGCTTGACGTGTATGAAAGAATTTTGTTTCAATTACGTGCTTTTTTCTGAAGGAATATTGAAACCGGAAATGGTTGTGATTTATATTACTTCCGGTTTCAGGAGAGAGAGATTACAATGGAAAGGGGATATATTCTCGAAATGCTTAGTTGATTGCAGTTCTACTTATAGCGATCATTGTTACGAAACTGAGAGTGATTTATTTTTACCATTTCTGGTTTTGAATAGAGGATTAAGAGAGAAGACAGTACTTATTCTTAGAGCCTAAATGAATCCAAGGGAAAAGGATTCTTCCTATTTCTTATCACTTTTGTTTCCTGAAGATTAATATTGAAACCGGAAATTGAAGTGGATTTCAATTACTTCTACTTTTACTGAACAATTAAGCTAATGACGGAGATGAAATGAATTCTTGTGACGTCAAATTAATTGCAGGAATCATTCTATTGTCGTCTTGCTATGTATTGCCGTCTTTTCCCCCTATACTGAACATTAAAAGCAAAAATAGCTGATTTTTTAGCACTTCCTGTAGATGGATTAGTTCCACAAACAAACTCGATTCTCAAATTCGACCTGTCTACATCCTGGCCAAAATCGAAAATAATTCATCAAGCTGTTGTTGAGATGTTTGTCTCGAGCACGGACAGACACACGGGCAGAATAAGTATTTGAAAATGTTTTTTTTTAAACCTACTAGGTCCTTTTTAAAAAGTGTCTAGTGCACTGTTTCTTAATAAACAAGGTCTTAGGATTAATCAACATTGAGAGCTCCTTGAAACACTTGAAGTCATTCCGGTGGTTCCGGTTCAACTCCAAAGTGTAGATCTACTCTTCGAATAGTCTGGGTGCTTGAAAGGAGACTAAACTCGTACCAACCAACAAATTATATTTTCAGACTAAAATGTTGCCTAAAGATTGTGCTGAGGTAACAACGGATTCGAAATTTTGTTGATTACACGTAAAATAATTGTAAAATAATTAGAAGACTTAGTATGTCTGGCATTAATGAACATTTTTCTGCATTATCTATTACTTATGCAGAGATACAAGTATTAGGTTAAATAAAGTTACAAGTAGAATTCGCGGTTCTCTCTGAGTTTATTATGTTTTTGACAAACTTAATAAATCGAAATATAGTATATTGTGTCAGCATATTAGACAACTACTTCTGTTTCTTCTATTGGTCCAAACGTTTCAAGCATGGTGATATTACAATATCCCACATTATGGGTCCACATTTGTACTGTGTGTAATTATATTTTTAGTTGGTACTTTGTATGTTATATTTCTGTTGATACAGCACTCTATCAATAATCCAAACGAGCAATTTGGTACTCTTATTTCTTTAAATTGTTTGAATAACAATGGCCACTATATGCTGTCAAAGGCCCCACTTATATCTACGCATATTGCCATCTGGAATTTTGGTTTCCTTCCATTTATAACCAGTTCCAGTAGCATTCTTTTTGCTGTCTGTATTTCTTCTTTTCGGAAAACCATGCTGTAATCTATAATATATATATATATATATATATATATATATATATATATATATATATATATATATGTGTGTGTGTGTGTGTGTGTGTGTGTGTTAGGCAGTGGCGTATTTACGATTTTGTTTCGGGAGGAGCTTTGCTAACTTTCGGGGGGGCTTTGCCTGCAAATGGGAAAATTCTGCAAAATATTTAATTTACTTTACTATACTAAGTAAGATTTCGGGGGGGGGGGCTTAAGCCCGGAAGCCACCCCCCTAAATACGCCACTGGTGTTAGGCAACACTTATAAATTTATGGATAGGATACTAGTTGATGTTAGCGTTCCTTTGAGCAGCAAGGTTTTATGAGACGAAGACCAACAGCATAACGCAAGATCTGAACCACAGGGGGTTCTGCTGGAAATTTATATCGGATCCCACACATCAAAGGTGTGTACGCTAACCAGTTAACCACGCGCAAGCTCTCGGTGCAAATTATATTGATATATACAGTATATATGTATATAATGTTGTTTCAGTGTGTTTTTTTTCTAAAGAAAGTATGAAATAAAACAAACATTAGTAATGAGTTATTAACTGATCTGAATATAAATGCGAAACAATCCCTTATCGTTGCTCTAGTGGTTAGCGTGCACACTTTTGATATAAGGAGGCTCGGCTTTTGACACCCGGTGGGAAGATCTTGGAATATGAACGCATTTTTGTGCTTTAGGTTCAACATTAATTTGCAGGTCTATTTTTCATATTGACTCTCTGTCGAAAAGAGGCGCTAAATTTTAACCAATCAAAGCCCAAACAACATATTCTCAAAAGGAGTTGGTGTGTACTACTGTGTGTGCAAGGAAATGTGACTTCTGACAGTTGGGTAGAGCACGTGAAATATTGAAGGAGCTGCTCTCAGAGGCTCAGCAACAGAGACACCATCTCTGGCGACAAACTTAAGACGTTTAACAAGTCATCTCAACTATCGGCAACAGCGCGGTCAGTGACCTTCGTTGCCTAGAAACAGCGTGGAAGAATAGTGCTGTGATTGGCGAACAATCTCCCCGCTCGTTTTGTTAACAGCATGTGCAGTTATCTGTCAGAGGCCACCTTTCAGTAACTCGATAATAGGAGTGCGTTTCAGAGAATGAATAATAATATAAACATATATGTACTTATCAATTTAATAAATAAAAAGCACTTTAAGAAAGTGCAACTTACAAAATTAATACGGCATTGGACCACCTTTCGCACTCAGAACAGTTCTGATAAGACGTGAAATCGAGTCTTAGAGGTTTTGCATTGCAGCACGTAAAATTTAACGCCATTCTGCGTGCAGTATATCATTCAGTTCCATCAGTAGAAATCAGAGGCAGACCTTTTTCTCCAAAACAGGCAACAGCTGTTTATTATGTTCAGATCCGTGGATTGGGCGGAAGACTGTAGGTCAGCATTCTCGGATTGTGATGTGGTCATACTAACGGGTGTAACGTGCCTCCAAGTGCTCCGTCCTGGGCCGCTGGTTACATAAACCAGGACAAATAATGGTTAGCGGGATTTGTAATTTCAATGAATAATGCATATAATTATAAGTTACATTTAAATTTTTCTGTGAGATCCTTATCAAATTTCGTTCTAAATTATTGGCTATTTTTACTATACCTATCTCAATTACTTCTTAGAATAGTATTAATCCTCAATCCTCAAAAAAAAAATAATAAAATAAAAAAATAATAAATAAAATAAATAAATAAATAAAAATAAAAATAAATTGTGAGAATACTAGGTAATACGGATAATTGAAATATTAGGTTTTTAACTTGAAAATTTTATAACAAAATTACTAGAAAAATAAATATGAAATACAGAAATATAATTTCATCAAAACATAACAATTAACAGCTATATAGAAATATAGAAAATTTATCAGAAAATTAACTTGCTTTTAAAAGCTAAGTTAAATGGTACTATGAAATTATACAAGAAGTACGCCTTTGAATACAACTTCCAATAATTATATATATATATATATATATATATATATATATATATATATATATATATATATATATATATATATTTGACCTCCTGAATTTTATCAAACCAATTAGAAATCTATATTTGTTCCTTATGAAATATAAATATATAAAGAGAATATATTATAATCAAAAATCGCACTCACCTAACTTAAGATATGAACAACCATAGTCCACCTTCGGGAGGAATGTTTCGGTACGCTTCTTATAACCCTTACATAAATACACACCAAATATAGAAATTTCGAAACCTCACACGAATAAATAGGTATATAATATATTAACTATTATCAACTTCACGTTATTCTCGATTTAGTACAATATGTTTGTAGAACTATTCAACTTTCATTAAGACCGTTATACATTCACATATCAAGACGAGATTAACCTTGCCCAGTTCGACATATCGTTTCGAATGGCTGTTCAGGCTACCGGCAGCTCATTCGAAAGTATGTGGTTCAGAAACTCCCACTAGAGGCGCTCAAGTACCCAATGGTTCAGGAACTGATAGCATAACATTCTAGGATAACAATGACCATATTAATCTTTTTTTTTTTAAATATAGTGTGATAAATTATCACACGTAACACGGGTTAAAAAAAACAAGTTTAATGTGGGGACATCCGTCGGCAGTAATAGCTGATTTCAACTGCTGACGTACGTCACTATATTAAATGGGAGTGATTTGCCTGTAGTACGATCGGCATTCTCGGACGGTGGTGTCGACCGTACTATTACTATTATAGTACATGTAACGTTAAATACTTTTGCTTACGTTACTTACACTGATTCTAATGTAAATTTATATGGATTATGGGATTATTCTTGATTGCACGACACAGTTATTCACTTTAGAGCATATATATTCGCTTTCAAAATATATCGTATTGTTACATTTGTAACAAGATGGATTGAGATGAATTTTTAAATCAACCCTCGTATTTCCCCAGCGTCAATTCTCAGAAACATAACGCAATCAGCTAACAGTTGGAGGAGAACAATGCTCAGGAATTTGTTACCCAAAAGGTGCCTCACTTTTCCAGACAGTCTCGCTTCCTCCCATTAGCCTATATTAGGAAGAGGAATTTAGCTACACTCGTGCTGAAGGCCCACGCAGCGAACTCTCATGACGGTGACAGATTTTTACGTGACAATGTAAAATCTATCAATAATCGTCAATCATACGACTTATTGGAACTATCAGTGTTTTAATGTGATTTCTATTAACCTATGGATCATCTATTATATATTATTAGCAATAGAATAAAGCAAAAACTTAATGTTTTCTATGAACTATATTTTAGTCTGCTAGTGTATTCTTACGCTGTTTAACTGGCAACTATGTGACGCGGGAAGAGACGCGTCAGAGCATATCCAGAACTCCGTAAAGCAAAAGGTTGAGGAGTCTTGCTCTCATGTGAAATTAGTCAATTCAATGGAATACTCTTTCTAACAGTGCTACACCAAATTCGTATATTTAACAGTTGTGATATTGTGAAATCAATAATGTCTTTTATCGTATCATTGTAATGAACATCTTTACATTTGAAATGAATGAAGAAACTCCTCATTGAGGTTTCGTGCATTCCAGAAATGAAACCATCTAACAAAGTCATCTTCAGTCAGCAGTGGAAATGAAATCTTCTTTATAAACATTTATCGCTGTTCACGTCATTACGTCCGCCTATCACAGATATCGTGCGCGTTAATAACTTAGTAATCGTAATCTCGCCGCATAAGGGCCTAGTTACATAATCAATCCTTTGAAAATATTAGTGTTGTTTTATATCATATGTGATTCATGTAGTGAAAGTGAATATCAATACAATGTTTTCCTATGATTCTTGTTATTTTCCTCGAAAGTGAAAATAATGATGTTAAGATGCGTTTCATAAGTTATGTTTTCTTTTAGTGATTAAAGCATATGTGACATAAAGTGCACGTCATAAGGTGAGGTATCTATAAGCAGTAAGCCTCAAACGTTTACTTTCATCTCCCACTACTCATCTGGTGTTAACTACGCATGTCTGTCCCACCTTGTATTCTTTTGCAGGCAGTGAGCAGCATATCTTTAAGCTGACGTAACAGCGACGGTGGGTATACGGCAAATGCCTCTAGTTTGTTATAACGCCCGAATCCTAGGGCCGTGGAAGTGGTATTATTTGTTTGGTTGCCAGTTCCTTATTGAATTTATTAGTCTTTTATAAATGAATGATGTTTTAAAGAAGACTCCTAAAGAGATCCAAGGTTCGGATCCCGATGACATTATAAGTTTGTCTTCTCAAACTGGAATAAGCAAATATACAACCCAATACTCTTATATCTGTCGCTCTAAACAGGAACAGTACTCTTATAAAATGGCGCCCGAACAGGGACAGGTAACGAACGAACCCAACTTCCATTATATCTGGCGCTTCGAACACGAACATCCGAAACTCGAACCAAACTTCCATTAAAAATGACGCACCGAACTAAAACAGATGTTTTAGTGGAGAGAAAGTGGATTTTTGAACTTCACTGCTTCGTATTCAATGCCATTTTAGTAGTTTGCATGTTGTATTTTCTCGCATAATATTCTATAATGTCAACTACTAGTGAAATGGAAACACTGCTTGAAGCGGTGAAAAGTTGTCCGCAGACTTGGCTGCAATTAACCAAATATTAAAATCAAATCAAAAAGAGTTGACCAAACAATTTGAGAATTTAAGAGCATATATGGTTGAATTACGCGAAAAGTATGAAATGCACAAAAAGGTTGAAATTAATTCTCAGGAGCTGTTAAACCAGCCAAACACTGCTGTACAAAGGCAGGTAGGTCCTAGTTTATGCATACAAGGATGCGAAACAATGACTCGAAACGCGAATGCGAAACAATTGCGAAATAATTCATAAATCCACGTACAAATTGTTAGCATTAAATTTAATGAATGTAAGAGCACAGATAGAGTTAGACTACGCTAACATCATAAATAAATATAAATATAGTACTGTTCCATTTTGCCTAGAAGAGTTTAAAAATGCTTTAGGTCTCAATGTAGAAACTCATAGTTTCAATAGAGTAGCGAAACTTGCAATTTGTGAATCTGTGTTCAATTTTAACTGTGAATATAGGAGAAACATCCAGAAAGAAATTAATCTCCGTGTACGTGGTATTAGGAAATCAATTCAGTACGAGAAACTGAAAGAGAAGTGTGCTCGCGGGAAAAATATAGATTTTAGCTATGTAGCCAGAAAGTTGAAACTTCAGTGCGATGACGTTAATGTCAAGAATAAAGTCATTGAAATAATAGTTGAGCGGTTACAGAAAAAGTATTGTAATGATGTTATTTCTTTTAGCGATCATGATAGTACCTTAAATGGAGAGGAGAAAGAATTATTTTCAAGTAATGTTGAAAATTCTCCTGAAATTGTTGTTAGTGGTATCAAATCTATCCTCAAAAAACGTAGCAAGGATGTCAGTTTACATACTATGTCAGGTAATGTGGGTCAAACCGAAAAGGAAAATAAAATTCCGAAAAAGGTTAAATTTGCAGATTAATTTAATGTGGACCCGTTAGCATATGTTCGTCATAGTTGTCCTTCTGAGGTTAGAACTAAAAGTTGTAAGAGGAAATTGGAAAATGTTGCCGATGATACTGATTTTTATCCAAATCCTGTTAAAAAAGGTAGGTTATCTGAAGTCCAGGAATCGCATTTTGTTCAAATTAATGAAAGTGAAAATGTTAGGTGGAATGAGTTGTTTCAGTTGTTGGATAATAATACTGTACAATTACAAAGCATTAAAACCCAACTGGAAAACGTATCTGTTCTACAGAGTAATGATATATTTTCTCAGGGGAATGAAATAAGTAATAAATCAGCCAGTGTAGATACAAACACCGTGCAGGTTGACTTCATGGGGGCTACCTCCAATAGTAGTACGAGTATGGTTAGCATAACCAACACTAGGGAGATAAAAAGTGATACTGTTGTAGTATTTTTAGACGAAATTAAAGTCTGCACTTGTCCCTTATGTGAAAGGAAGTGGGTGGATCAGCTTTTCCCCCTTCCGGCTCAATACTACTTGTTCATAAGAAATGTTTGTCTATAAGTTCTGTATTTTTGTGGTGTATACACGGCATGTTCAAAGTCACCCTAGAGTAAAATTCATTAGGCAATCGGTTCAAATTGATGAGTTGCGTTATTTTTCCATTGGTAATGTATCTTTAGTGTTGCTAGAAGGTACAGTATGTACACTTGTAATTGTTTGTTTTAGTAGAAATGAAACCATTCCATGTTCGACTGGCATACATCGTGCAACTTGTAAATCCATGAAATTTAAATTCAAGAAAGGTAAGGAAAAGTATATTGAACCAAATCAGAATGTTCAGATTGACTATCCACCAACCAATACTTTGTACTCAATTCGAAATGTTATTGAGAAATTTAGAAACAGAAATTTTTGTTTGGAAAGCAAAAAAGGAAAGCAAAGGTTTTTCCACCGTGCGAAAATGAAAAATAACCTGAAACTCTGGAAAGAAATGCGTAAATTAGGTAAGGTATTACGCTTACGCAGAAAGCATAAATTCTTCGCTGCCAATATTTGCAATGACATTCAATTGGTAAATATTCTGAGCGTACAAACCAATTACGAGGTATCAACTGGTTTTCATGGTAAGGTAGTACAAAAATCTGGTGCTTACAGAACATTACGTTCTTATACTAAGAAAAACCAATGGAGGCCTAGTATGGAAGTTAAAATTAAAGTCTTTGAATGCATGAGACTTTTACTCTACGATGTTGTACTAAATCCAATACGAAAAGGAATCGGGTAAACGACATTAACACATAGCCGGATTTCCCATTTTCCATAATGTTGACCTTGCAATGAACACGAATCTTGGATACATTGCAGAAATTTTTGTACAAAATTCCTTTTGTTGTTAGTAATTATTTTTCATGCTATGAATATTTTTCAACACTGTTAGTATTTTACAAAATTTTGAATGTTACAATAAAATTAATAATATTTTATTGCGTGTATCACGTTAATGGTTATAGCCGATAGATTCAGGAAAATTGTGAATATTAATTTTTTTGCTTCATATATTGTTGCATCTCATAAGATATTGAAAATGTTGGATGAGAGATACTATTTTTAAAATTTTGACATTTCGAATATACGTGATACGAAAGTATTTTTAATAACATATTTTTTCGTTAATGTATTCACAACGAAATTTAATTTTTCGAATCATGGAAAATATAGTGTTCCTTTTCGAAGTGCAAGAGTGAATCTGCGCAGTGAAAATTTTTAAATATAGTGAAATGAAATAAATTTAAAATGTGAAGATGTGGAAAATTTATATGGAATATTCCATCACAGTGTTTTAATTTTACAAAATTAAAAATGTTTTGAATCACAAATTTAAACATGTTGGTGAGAAACCGTTCGGTAATAAACCCGAATAATCATATTTTAAATTAATGAATTAAATTTCTCAATTTATAAATAACAACTATGCATCAAGTAATAGTAGTAGTAATAGTAATAGTAATCAAGTATACTTACGATGTGTTTCGTCAAGTTATTAGTTTTACTCAAGAAGTATGCCTCTGGGGTTATTAATGAGCTGAGGATACTTGAATTTTGGTATGGTAAGTTATTGTAGTATTGTTTTACATCTGTACCCACCTTCATGGCGCGTTGTTTAGTTGAAAAGAAAATACAATGAGATGTCCTACCATACATAAGTACTAAGTAAGTTGCGTATCTGCTATTTATTAGGAATTGTTATTGTACTTACCTTGAGTTAATCTTTTCGTTGAATACGAAAATATTTCAAGTAGAACTTGAAGACATTGAAGCAAAGGTCCCTCTAATTTTATGGGTTATTCATATTATGTAATGCCCGGAGTAGGCAATTTTCTTATTAATCCCCCCAACATTATTTTTAAATTTTTCCCAAATATCCTATTTCTTCACTTTGCTTCGGGGATGGAAACATATTAATAAATAATTGGGGTAGGGTCTTGCAAATTTACTGCAGGCAGTATATTTTTATATATTTCGAGCGTGACGAGCTCGCATACGCCCAGTTTATTTCATTTTATATAAATGAAATATTTTTAGTGTTATATTTACATATGTGTTTTTAATATGCCATTTTGATAAAAATGAATCAATTGTGTGCATTATATCGTATGTTTTAGTTGTGTTGAATTATTTCGAATATTCTTGATAAATGTCTTGTGTTGATATGTCAATGAACATACATTTTTGAACTTTATGAATAATGTTGATGTTTCAAATATAATAAATTTATGCATTTAGCAGTAAGGAATATTTTATTTTCATGAAAAATAGAATCATGATTAGTTGAATTACTTAGCGATATATGCTATTCTTGAGTGATATTGTGTGTTTTATTTTAGAAATTAAGAAGCATTACTGCAAAATATTAAATCGCTTTTACTATTTTAAATTTTTTGGTATATAGTTAGTTTGTACTATTCATAATTTGTTGTGTATTCTTAAATATGGCATTGAATACAATATCTCATTGAATACGATACCTTACCAAATATAATATTTTATTGAATACATTATTGCAATGATTATATTGATATGTTTGTATAATTTGGTTTGAATTTTGAAAGACATTATGAAATACGATGTTGAATAGTATTTTGAGTTACTAGTAACTATTGATTTATATTCAAACATTGAAATTATTTTTGTGTTTATATTCCAAAGGATGATTAAAATAAAAGGAAAGTATAAACCAATAATTAAAATAAAAGGACTTAAAAGACATTTACGAAATGGCCCTCGTGTTATCGTAAATGGCTCTCGCGTTCGTTATCGTTCGAATTTCGCGATTATAGGTGTCCGAGTGAACTTACGAATTGTTCTTCTTCAGTGTGAACGAACTTAAAATGACATTAACCCTCTATGGACAAATCGAGTGCTGTGATTGCGGTTGTGTTGCAGTGTGGTCATGAAGATTTGGATTCCAGGGTTCTTGCAAACTTCTGCGTTACCATTAGTGGACAGTCCGTTCGCCGCCATTTGTAACAAGATGGATTAGCATTAATTTTTAAATCAAACCTCGTATTTCCTCAGCGTCAATTCTTAGAAACATAACGCAATCAGCTAACAGTTGGAGGAGAACAATGCTCAGGAATTTGTTACCCAAAAGGTGCCTCACTTTTCCAGACAGTCTCGCTTCCTCCCACTAGCCTATATTAGGAAGAGGAATTTAGCTACACTCGTGCTGAAGGCCCACGCAGCGAACTCTCATGACGATGACAGATTTTTACGTGACAATGTAAAATCTATCAATAATCGTCAATCATACGACTTATTGGAACTATCAGTGTTTTAATGTGATTTCTATTAACCTATGGATCATCTATTATATATTATTAGCAATAGAATAAAGCAAAAACTTAATGTTTTCTATGAACTATATTTTAGTCTGCTAGTGTATTCTTACGCCGTTTAACTGGCAACTAAGTGACGCGGGAAGAGACGCGTCAGAGCATATCCAGAACTCCGTAAAGCAAAAGGTTGAGGAGTCTTGCTCTCATATGAATTTAGTCAATTCAATGGAATACTCTTTCTAACAGTGCTACACCAAATTCGTATATTTAACAGTTGTGATATTGTGAAATCAATAATGTCTTTTATCGTATCATTGTAATGAACATCTTTACATTTGAAATGAATGAAGAAACTCCTCATTGAGGTTTCGTGCATTCCAGAAATGAAACCATCTAACAAAGTCATCTTCAGTCAGCAGTGGAAATGAAATCTTCTTTATAAACATTTATCGCTGTTCACGTCATTACGTCCGCCTATCACAGATATCGTGCGCGTTAATAACTTAGTAATCGTAATCTCGCCGCATAAGGGCCTAGTTACATAATCAATCCTTTGAAAATATTAGTGTTGTTTTATATCATATGTGATTCATGTAGTGAAAGTGAATATCAATACAATGTTTTCCTATGATTCTTGTTATTTTCCTCGAAAGTGAAAATAATGATGTTAAGATGCGTTTCATAAGTTATGTTTTCTTTTAGTGATTAAAGCATATGTGACATAAAGTGCACGTCATAAGGTGAGGTATCTATAAGCAGTAAGCCTCAAACGTTTACTTTCATCTCCCACTACTCATCTGGTGTTAACTACGCATGTCTGTCCCACCTTGTATTCTTTTGCAGGCAGTGAGCAGCATATCTTTAAGCTGACGTAACAGCGACGGTGGGTATACGGCAAATGCCTCTAGTTTGTTATAACGCCCGAATCCTAGGGCCGTGGAAGTGGTATTATTTGTTTGGTTGCCAGTTCCTTATTGAATTTATTAGTCTTTTATAAATGAATGATGTTTTAAAGAAGACTCCTAAAGAGATCCAAGGTTCGGATCCCGATGACATTATAAGTTTGTCTTCTCAAACTGGAATAAGCAAATATACAACCTAATACTCTTATATCTGTCGCTCTAAACAGGAACAGTACTCTTATACATTACAATATCATACAATTAATCTACGCAATATGGCACTTCGTTCTGTTCTTTACATCTTTTTTTACATTGCCATAGCAACGACATCAAAAAGATAATTAAGTCGTCATAGCAACCAAATTAACAAAATATTTTTTAATAAGATACCAACATTTAAATTATTTCTTTATATCTGTCTTCTTCTTCTTCTTAAGTGCTTGTACCTTATAAACAATACTTAGAAAGTATTTGCAAAGATAGACAATATCGTATAATGGCTCCTGAACTATGGGACTCCTTTAAATTGATCACAATTAAAGGAAGAATCCTGGACTGTTAGACATTTTATATACAACAGTTGCTGTACTTTTTGAATAGCCTTCGTATATACAAAATTACAAATCATAAAAAAATATATATATTATTTTCATTTCATCTGAACTTCATTCTTACATTTATTCAATAATCAATTTTATTTTAATTCAATAAAATTACCGACGAGAAGGAGGACATATTCAAAATGTGGTAAATTTATTGGTTATTTTTAGGTCCTAATTAGATTCTTTAACTCAATACCATTTATACATATTAACAATAAAGTTGGTATAAGCTGAAACACAACATAATCTATTTTATTTACTCGGGCATAGTTAACATAAATTTGATAGACAATATTTGTATTGATGCACAGATGTAATTGCATAGAATGTGAACGAAGTAAAAATTACAATGAAATCATAAAAAATATTCAAAGTGAAACAAAGCAAAAACTAATTAATATCACAGAGCTAATAATCACACTATATTATTTATTGCTATCATTTGAAGGATTTGAAGCATTGTCATTTAAGTTCAAATCACTGTTTTTATATTCTTATGAATAAATTGCTAACGTGGCTTTAACCCATTCCACGTCGTCAACCACATTTAAGTTAAGTTGACATTTCAAAAGATTCGATTAGGTTGCATTGAACGGCACAATCTTGAGTACAGCCCGGTATGTTATTTACTCCACCATCTCTTTGGTTTCTATTTAGAAAATTTCTGCCACCTATGTAATTATTACGAAATCTGGCATTTCGTGAGAGATAGGAGAAATTAGCTTGATTATTTACATTATTCCTGAAAACGATATGATTATTATTTAAGTTTCTTCTGAAATTAGCTTCGGTCGTATTGCCATTACGAGAAAATCTAACTTTACCTCTCGTTTTATGATTACAGTCTTCTCTAACATTGATATTTTGGAACAGGAACATACTTAGCTTGATTTTTGTTATTATTACCTTGCAATTTAGTGTGAGCTTCATAATTTTGAACTATCATTATTAAATGATTGAAATTAATACAATGCGAAGAGATCAACACTTGCTGTAGCCTCAACGGTAATAATATTCTTATTGATACGATAATGCGTGATTCCTGCTGAAATGGATTGATCGGTTTCAAGTTATTATACGTAGAGGTTACATAATCTGTAAGGCTTTTGTCTACTTCAGGATCAAAACATCGGTTTCTAATTTGGGCATCTCGATCTGCTAACAAAAAATCGTTCTCGAAATTTGCTAACAACGCATTTTTAAAATCAGAATAATTACTCAGGCTACCTCTTATTGCTTTGTACCATACCGAACAAGGTGGTAGCAAAATATGCGGTAAGATTAGCTTTATCTATTCCAATTAATTCACACTCTTCCTCAAATTTCTCTAAAAATGTACTCGCTTGGAAGTCCTCAGATCTGCTGCTGAATTTAGTTAATGATCTTATAT
The DNA here is from genome assembly GCF_964235325.1 of Thermobia domestica. Classification (NCBI taxonomy): domain Eukaryota; kingdom Metazoa; phylum Arthropoda; class Insecta; order Zygentoma; family Lepismatidae; genus Thermobia; species Thermobia domestica. Next base: position 13,933,908 of record NC_137454.1, on the reverse strand, counting down.
TACTGAATATCACACGACTGTTATTATTATTAAAATACCTTAGATGTCGAGGTTTTTCATGTGTTCGGTTCCTGCGACGTGGTCTCCTTTCTTCGTCGTCAGTATTTGAGATGGTATCTCCGCTTTCAGAGTAGACTTCTGATGAGTTGTTGTCTTCATCACGAGGTCTTGACTCATTTCTCCTATGTTCTTCATACACAACGTTGAGGGCTGGATACAAACCCGCAGTAGCGTAGCCAGGATGTGTGTTTGGGGGGGGGGCCAAGTGCTGTTATAGGTACATATAGAAAAATTACAAACAAAAAATATATAAACATAAAAATACATAAAAATTACAAACATCAAAGTACCAAAGTACATTGTTGGACCGCTTTGGGGAGGGCCCGGCCCCTCTGCCCCCCCTTCCCTACGCCACTGCAAACCCGCAACCAGCCACAGAGGTTTGGGGGTCCATGAATATGTTTGGGGGGCCAAGTCATTAAAAATTCTCTTACATATAGCTAAATTGTTTTTTTTTGTATTAATAATAGCATTTTGTGTTAAGGTCTGGAGGAGCCACGAAAAGTTTAGGGGAAGCCAGGCCCCCTAACCCCCCTCTAGTTGCGGGCCTGGCTGGATCAGGATTACACTGGGCCGTACTGATTTTCTCTTTGATGGAATGAATCTCTTTTTATAGTGTTCGAATTGGGTTTGTATGTTTGTTTACTTGCGTTTCAACTACATCAACAGTACTTTTCACTACTGCAAAGTTATGAATAATTTGTTCCATGCTATTGTCAGTTATTTCCAATTTAGTATTTATCTGCTGTGTTACATGTTTCAATCTTGAATCCATTTGTTGTCCTATTTGTTGTGTCATTTGTTCCAATCTGGTATCCAACTTGGAATCCATTTGCTGTGTCATGGAATTCATCTGTTGCCCTAGCTGACGTAAAAGATTAATGATGTCTGTTGAAGTCTCAATTGCTGGAATATGGACATCTTCAACTCTTGTATTGGTATCCATTTTAGTTTTTCTATAAATCTTTCTTTCATTACGCAGTAGAATGACGACCCGCTCGGGAGAGTAACGCTCCCGGAAGTACGTTTTTTCGCGCGCTACTCTAGCCAGCCGTTTTACGCGCTATCCTAGCCAGTTGTTTTAAGTTGGTTACAAAATTTATATCATGAAGTACAAGGGGAACAAAAGGAGCCCTGCGGTGCTTCTAACCCGTTCCTACTACTACTACTACTTATCCGCACAAAAGTAAGTAAATCAATTTTTTGAATATTATTTTCATATTATTTTAATGTAAAATGTAAAAAAATGTAAAAAATTTCCTCGGCCCTGGTTTGAACTCACGAAAAAAGAAATTTTTGTTGCTAGCATATAGCGCTAGCCCACTCGGCTACTCGTTTGATTTCTGCTACTTGAATGCTACGTGGCAAGAAATGGATAACGCCAACCAATCAGAACTGTGTTTTTCGTTCCTACTTCCGGGAGCATTACTCTTCTGAGCTAGTCCTGTAGAATGTAATCCGTGATGAGATAGTTTACTAAATTTTGACTAATCTGAAAGTTCCAAGGTTCCGGCACCATAAAAATATGTAACGTTAATTATTTTTGCTTACGTTACTTTCCCTGATTCTAATATATATTTATACGGATTAGGAAATTATTCTGGATTGCATGACACAATTATTCACTTCAGAACATATACATTTTCAAAATGTATCGTATGGTTACATTACAATATCATACAATCAATCTATACAATATGACATTTCGTTCTGTTCTTTATATTTTTTTACATTACCATAGCAACGACATCAAAAAGATAAACAAGTCGTCATAGCAAACAAATTAACACCAACCAAGGATCTTATAAAATAGAGGATCTGCCCTTACTACAAAATCTTGAAGCCATACGTCACAGTTTCGCCACCCCTACTCTGCCCACTCCGCCCAATAGGATCGCAATGTTTTGAGCCAACAATAATTGCGGAAACGAAAGTAGCCCATCAGACGATGGCAGAAACGAGAGTAGCCAATCAAACGTGCCGATGTTTTTTGGCCAATCAAACGTTGCTTTTTGGCTTCACCGATTTAATAGGATGAAGACACATATGGGCAGATCCTCTATTTATAAATCCTTGATACCAACATTTAAATTATTTCTTTATATCTGTCTTCTTCTTCTTCTTCTTCTTAAGTACTTGTGCCTTCAAAATAACACTTTTGACCGTAACTATAAACAATACTCAGAAAGTATTTATAAGGATAGACAATATCGTTGTATACAAATCACTTACTATTATAGTGACATACGTCAGCAGTTGAAAGCAGCAATTACTTGCTGACCGTTGTCTGACGGTGTGAGCACATCGTCCTACAAAGCCGAACTCTAGTGTTGGGATGATGTCCCCACCAGAAAACTGGTTATCCAAGAATTCTGTATAACCCTGATTTTTTTTCTCGATGAACACACTCTATAAACCAACGCTAAAGTTCCTAGGAGAATTATCTGCGAATTTTAGAAGAAATTAAGAAATGATAACTTCTACGATATAAGTTAGTTCTTAAAATGCCTCTCAGAGTTGGAATTTTTCATCGTAGTAATTTTTCAGGATTTTCATCGAGAGATGTTTACTACTCTGGCAAACAGCTGCAATTTCGCATGTTTCAATACTCCATGTATCACTTAATTGACTGCAAGGGCGCCGATCCTGGGGGGCCCAAAGCTCATGTGGGCCCCCCTATTGTATTTACGAATTTACTATATTTGGCATAATTTGAATGCAATTTGTCTTAAAATCTTCATATGTAAACCTTCTGCATCTGAATGGGTACCCCCAAATTTACAGAGAAATCGGCGCTCTTGGTTGACTGTTTAAATTGTCAATAGATTTCTGAAGTTGTAGCATGTGCACATTTTTGAAGTCTTATTACTACATATAATATTAACTTTCTGTTTTGTTTTCAGAATGAAAATATGAATTGCTCATTTTAAATAGAAGTCTGAGAGTGGTTTCACACAGAACAATGAATGTCATTGACAGCTTCGTGAAAAGTACAAGTTTACATGGCTTGCACCATGCAGCCAAAAAAGGTTCAGGTTTAGTAGAAAGGTAAGAATGTCATTTCTTTTTTTTCCGTTTTTTTTCAATACTTAAGATCATGAAGGTAAATTGTCCATATAAATACTTCATACTCCTCAGATTGTGTAGGATTGACCTTCCGTTTGGTTACTGTGGTGATGATAATAATAAACACCCTTTACTGAAGTATGTGTATATAGACTCCTTGATTGCAAATATACAATAAAATATATACATCGTTATAATGCAATAAAACAGTATTGACCACTAAGATATCTAGAATTGAAATAGCGGTTTTATTTCCAGATTGTTTGTTAAATGTAACTCCTTCAGCATCAGGGACCATCTATTAAAGGACCAGGGCCCAGCTGTAAAAGGACACAATTAGGACCCAGGATGGGATGGAAATACACTTGAGTACCAACCTAGTAAAAGTATCTCACTGATAATGGACATTAAGAGTGTATTAACTGTTCCCTTGTGGGTATGCGGATAGCGTATGCGCCTTTGGTGTGGGGGATCGGGTTCGACTCCGTGCAAGAGAGCATAAGCTTCGGATTCCACCTGAAGTTCTTACGTGTTAGTCCACGTCTATTTCTAGCCTTGCTCCTGAACGGGACGCTACAACTTAAATCCAACCTAATCCAAGAATGTTTTTACATAATAAAGGTAGTCACACATTTCTGATTCTTACCTGGAAAAGCGTTCAATTCACTTTTCTCAGCTAAAAATCTATACTATTTAGGGCCGTAACTTGTGGGGAGCAGGAAGGGCAACTGCCCCTAAACAAAGCTCCTGGCCGTTCGATGGGGGGCCAGCTTTACGACAAAATTTTCTTATTCCATATACGATACAAACATAAATTATAAATGAAGCATCAAACAGGTTCACTACATTACATAAACAAAACAGCACACAAAACGTAAATAAAACAAAAATGAGTCGTAGAGCCATTTCAGTACAAATGTCTGTTATTAGGGGCCCTAGAAATAATACTTATTCGTATGTCTTTGAACTTTGTCAATATTGTCCTCTTAATTAATTTGTCATGTATAGAATGGGCCCAGGGATGTAACTAACGGGCCCGCAGACCTTGCCGTGCAGGAGGGCCCACAGGCTCCGGGGGTCTATAAAGAGTAAGAGAAAGATGGAAAGAGAGGCCGAAGAATTAGAAAACACATTTTTCTAGGGGACCAAAAACGCATATTAATGCTTGGGCCCCAGAAAAAATCTAATTTACGGCAGATACTATTTAAAACTTATTATGTTCCCCTCCGTTTTATTTCTTCTTGTAGCTTTATTCTTTAACCTAGTTTTGTAGGCAGCAACACTAAATTTGTGATAACCTATTTTCCGTATTTACCCTAATAAGTGCTGAAGAAAGGTGTGCCACAATGAAATCTTACTTAGCTTTCTATATCGAAATTCGAGATAACAGAACGCACGATAATTTCAGAGAATTCCTTAGCGTAACACTATGGTGATGAGTCACAAACCCACATGCAGTATAACATTTTCTAATATATTTGAGCATGCGCTGAATTGTGTCGCAGAGTAGTTGACTGAGTTTTCACAGAATACCTGAGGAAAGATGGCGAAGATACAGTAACTGTTGTTCAACAATAGAATAGGTGGTTTACAGAAAGGACAAGAAGGTATACACGATGACAAAGAAGTAGACAGGAAAACGCGGATAAAAATTAGGATAAAGCTAAAACCTCAGAAGATTTAGATCGAAGATTGAGTATAAAAATGTGTAAAGAGGATCGAATAAAAACGCCATTCGGGATCGAATCTCGTCGTGGCATTTATTATGGGCCGCGGTGGCTCAGTGGTAGAGCGTTCATCTCTGGGGTCCCGGGTTCAAAACCTGCTCCCGCCAAGTGAACTATGTGGTGGATAAACATCATGTGGGTGGGTTTCCACGGCGTTATCCCGTTTCCTACCACTTTCTTCATTCCACCATTTCATTCATTCCTCATCACCACCGTCTCCTTTAGCCTAGCCGGCATAATCGTGGGACGTAAAACTCAAAAATTTCATTTCATTTTTCGAATAAGAACACTGATAAAGCGTGGTATATTGTAACAAAGGACATGGGGAAGATGCTCTTGTATCTTTTCCTCCAATAGTGAAAGGAAATCTTAACGTCGTTGACCAGAAATATTTTCCAAAACTTGATCAACCACATTATCTTGATATAGAAGCACTCAACTTTTGGCTGTTTTCAATATTAAAAGCTTCCTTCCAAGGGCAGATTTGATAATATTTTATACATCTAGTGACCGCAGACAAACATATTGACAACAAAATGGTTCCCACCAATGTCAATCAGTACTGTATAGGAAGAAATATTTATTTCAACAGAAGATTCTGGGAATTTTTTGGTGTAGCAGTTTCTAGCTACAATTTCACCTGTAACACCAATTTCTTTTACTGTAATTCATTCACATAGACATTCTCATTTACATGATGTGATATAATAATCCTACTCAATAAAAAGTATTTTAGAATTATTTTATATTTGTCTTCTTACTTTATGTTTACCTACTCCATATTTTCCTAAATTCTAGTGCATAATAACACACATTTTAAGGCCTTTTTAATGAATATGGATTCGAAGTAGTGGACATATAATTTAAAAAAAAAAAAAGTTGTAGCTTTGTAAAATGAAATGAAATCTTTGAGTTTTACGTCCCACGGTTATGCCGGTTAGACTAAAGGAGACGGTGATGATGAGTAATGAATAAAATGGTGGAATGAAGAAAGTGGGAGGAAACGGGAGAACCCCGAGAAAACCCACGCACACGGTGTTTGTCCACCACAAAGTTCACTTGGCGGGAGCCGGGATGTAGCTTTGTAGATCATTTGATCTTGCACATCATAACTCCATATATCTCAATGATAGGATGCGTCGAAATCATGCAACAACATTGTGTGAAGTACGTAAAACAATCATTAATGAAGCAAACAACATAGTTGTCGACACATTTCAAGAAACTTCGCAAAATATGGTGTGAAAGAGTTAAGTTGTATTTACAAGAGGAAAGGCACTGCTATATTTGATGCATCAAATGACTCTCTCACATCTGTTGAATATTTTACAACTAATGGTGGTTATCTGTTGTGATTTGTTTGAAAATTATCAGGTAACTCACGTTGCACAACATGCCCATTAGACGCATTTCGACAGATATCACACTAGCCCCGAGACATTCAGGTTTGAGGCAGAATCCTTAATGGAAATACCCATGGGACTTACATTTGATTTCAATAGATTTTAACTGTTAAGGGAAAAAAATTGGATGTCCAAGACCCGTTCATTGATTATCTCGTATAAAGAATACAAAACGATTCCACAGGAAACCTGCTGAAAGTCGAGTTTGCAGGACATAAGCACGCATCTGGGTCTCCATCGTGTTACAATACATAATACTCGTATTGTTTGACGCAAAATTATACCAAATAATGTCGTTAATCCGATTCCGGATCAAATAAAAATCTTGAGGATCAAATATGATATCTTCGGATCACATTCAATACTGGAAATATTTAAAGAAACCCTTGTAGTTAATTGATTAAGAACGGGATGGAACTCAGCAAAGAAGATTGTAACTTGTGAAACAGATAAAGCGAATATAGCCTGTATTTTATAACATTAAGTCCTGCCCTCCTGATACCGCAAGCCACTACATTGACAAAATAGTAAGTCCTTTGATACCGTAAGCCATTATATTGGTGTATGCAGAAGGCCCGATGTGACATGCGACTGACCGGTTGGGAAACAGAGTTTTGGTTCGTTTGGGTGTCGAATATCTCTTCACATATAGTAGATAATAAAAATTTATACTAATAATACTAATAGCATTAGTATTAGTATTATTACTTAGTATTAGTAAAATACTAATACTAATATTAATTAAAATTATAGTAATAATACTATTTCGTCCTAACACCTAAACCAAACACATTTCGCATTGGAAAGGTTGTAGCTATATTTCGAATAAAATTATTTACAAACCAAATTGAAAACGCGGGTGTTTTGGGGATGGTTTCCCAAAAAACTTATCCTTTTTTTTAAAGAATTTTCGGTTTTTGCCCCAGTGGTCCCCCTGAATTTGAAAAAAATATCATGAATGCCACAAAGAATTAAACTAGAGACCCTAGACAACAAAATAGTTTTTACTTCATGTCTCTATGCACAATAGAAGTGATGCTATACGCTTTTGTTTCATACACTATAGACTATTAAAAATCATTTAAATGGCCCGCGGAATCGCGAAGCATACTGGGTGTTGGCGACGGTATCAAGAGGGTTAAACGCAAATATGGCTTTGCATGAAAGTGCTGGGAACAAAATAAAAAGTTGAGAAATGGAAAAAAGAATCGTAAGGGCAAAGATGCGATTTGTGGTGTTCACTGTCGGTACTATGCTTTCATAGCGAAGTATGTGTTGAAATATCCATATATTATTCTCCGAAGTCCAAGAGAGAATAAACGATATTCTTCCGATTTATCGGTGATCTACTTATCACTTTCATTTTCGATTCCTTTCTGCCCATCATTTTTGATAACTCGGTCGTTCGGTCTACCATGTTCCTCTCCAACAACAATCAAATACTATATTAGGAAAATCCCTCCACCTCAGAAGAGTCTTTCCTCAACGGTGTCGGATGATTCATGACGTCAGATGTAGTGTCTGTTGAGTTCTTTTGAGTCTGTTTGATTGTCTTCCAAATTGTAACTTTGGTCTTCTTCCGTGATCGATACTCTTAGGAATTTCTGTTCTCAACTTGACAAGTGTTGGGTCGTGCCCGAGAGGAGACATGAGAAACAAAGCTGCTTGGTCAACATGAGAAACATTTCCGTGTTTCGTCCATGAGGGTAAATGTTTGGAGTCACTAATTCCCTTCTGTATTTATAAACACAGCTAAAGACGTTGGCCTTAAGTTGGAATTTGCCTATGCTGACATACAATCAAGTAGTGATGGGTAAATTCCAGGGAAAAAATATTTTTGGGGGAAGTACTATTTTATGCTATTTAGAGAGTGCGCATAAATGTATGTTTACTTACAATAGGCCTTATGCAGAGTCGTTCTGAGGCGTGATTAGTGACATACTAAAGAGTTCGACTAACATATGTTTCCTGCAGTAGTCAAACCTTTAGTATGACACTAATCATTCGTCAAAACGTCTCTGCTCAAGGCGGAAGAAGTTCTATGCGAGTAATATGTAGGAAAAACATTTGATATATAAAGCCCACACAAATTTACACCGCTAAACAGTTTAAATTTGTATATAAATGGATTTTTCTAAACGTGACCCTACTACTAATATTAAAATCATATTAAATTTTTAAATGTTATAAACAAATTAGGTTGGTAACTGCCAGCAAAACATACATAAGCTCTCGAAAAATTCGTAGTAAGGTTGCCAGTGTATGAGATGGCATATATACAGAATGTTAATTTGAGGTACACTGTGCTTTGTTACTGTGTTCTTACTGTGTACTATTAGATCTCTAATTTAAGAAGATAGGCTATCTACATGATGTTACAAAATATTGCCAACAAAGCTTGCTACGTGAATACACACGTAAAAGGAAGCAAATAAATTCTAATTAACACAAGTCCGGAAACACAAGTACTAATGAAATATCCTGAGAACCAGTCCTAATCGTGATATGTAAAGATTACATTTTAAGAGCATGTATTTAGGACTACAGAGATTTCTTTATTCAATACCTGATTCTTTCTCAGAGAGCGAAACTCGAATCAGAGATAGCAGACAGTTTAGCATCTATTACTGGCGGTTGTTCGGGGTGTATTGATAGTACTTCACCTTTAACTCTACAGAATTTCTAGATTACTTTAGAAACTGGTTCCTTTTGATCATTTATAAATTAGTACAAATGAAATGGGAATTTTAAAAAATCATATTATTAATTAGTTATATAAAGTACAGTCAACGAATTTCAATTTTTTAACCTCCAAATTATTTAAAACCTAGAAGTAAATGATAATAAATGAAAATAAATTAATTATTCACATGGTTCTTATAATTTGGAAAATAAAGTAAAAAATGGAAATAAATTCCTTCCCGCAATTTATATATCAGGGAAGAAAACCGAGAACATTCCCATTTTTTATTACACTTCCCACTGGGAATATTACCACTGCCCATCACTACAATCAAGTATTGTTTACTCACTCCGTTTAGATTCATAGATACTAGAAAATTAGCAATCGCAGATGTAAAGAAAGTAAAGGTGACAAGTTGAGTTTATGAAAGATTGCTGGTTAGAAAGATACTTCCTATGAACAGAAAAAAAAACAAACTAAGATATTTACAAAACGCTTCAGAGAGAAACTGGTTACTACGTCAATGGATTATTAAAAACTATCACCGAAAACTCACCCGTTCTTCGCATAATTTCATTTTGGATATAAAGGTCTTAATTTGGATTTACACGGCACCGGAAGTGTCACTGTTCGTCTCAGCGATCCCGAAAACTATGGAATTGGCTCTAATATCGCTCATTTTCGATAATTTTTAAATATTTTCCCCTCCCGTTCCCTAAGTTGCACAGTCAAAGTGAAATGATTAAAACCATTCTAGGCCCGAACCTCAAATACGTTGAAAATTTGATCGATATTGGTTGGGTAGAACAAGAGCTATGAATCCACAACCATAGTCATTTATATATATATATATATATATATATATATATATATATATATATATATATATATATATATATATATATATATATATATCAGATAGATATGAAAATTAAATTATCGTTGTCTCCTGGAATGATGGCGCTAAATAAATCCGTAATTGTGTGCTTTTGCCTGGATTCAAACCCTGTGGGTCGGGAACGTCTGGCCTTCCTACACAATAGAATGCTCACAAAACAGTTATTAGGAAATGTCCTGTAAGGATCCTGATATTATGGTATTGAAGATCCTTGAGCGTTCAAGGAACGTATCTGTGTTACGTGGGAATAAAAAATCTAAAGGTTTACATGAATTACCCAGTACATATCAACCGAAAAATGCTCCTTTGCCTCCGGTGTAAAAGTGGGTTTCATAAAATATTCTTGCAGCATTAAAACAATATTGTATTTTCGTTCCAGGTTGCTATGGGTGTGTGCCTTTGTTACCTGTGTTTCAATAACAATTATGATTATCATTCGATCATGGACGAAATTCCAGAACAATCCAACTGCATTAGTGATAGACAGAAACAGGAATGACTGGTCTTTCAGATTACCAGCTGTCATCTTTTGTGCAGACCCAATCACAAAAAACAGAGCGTTAAAAAAGTTTATGAAAAGGTAAAATCCTTGTTTCTTCTAATCTGTTTCTAGCCTTATCTACGTAGAATTTGTAAAGATGTGTAAATTCATAGTGACTATGGAATTATATATTTTAGTATGATATTAGTATATTTTCAACTTATATGGATACGTATACTATAACGTTTTAATGCAAAATATATTGGATTAATGCGATTTAAATTTTCGTTTTACGTCGTGTTGGAAAGCATTCTTTGTAAGGCAACAAATAGATGGACCGAAGTCACGCATAAGATGTAATACACAATTTCATAAAACCACCTAGATTGCGCAGTAAGTCAAAAGACAATGTGTTGTTGAATAGAATGATGTGAGAGAGAAGCCTAGAGGCTACAGAATTCTTAGTGATTTTCTTGTGATTTGACAGCAAACCGCGAGAAGTATCAACAGCATATTCAGACCAGAAATAGTGACTAACAGTACCATACCCTATAATTTTGGAAATCTCATAGCGGTAATACTACATTGAAAAATGTGACCAGTGAGTACGACGGACAGCATATTCTGATTAACTTCTCAGGAAGACCGTAGAAACGGACTCTTAGAAAAGGAGTTCGTGTAATTGCAGACGACATAGCCATACCACTGTCGTTTGGTGGTTAATGTTTCTTCGATCGATTCCCACTTCTTCCGGTATCTAGATCAGTTCCTGTGAGGAAATAACTTTTTGATCACCGAGCAGATTCCAGACTTTTATCGTCATGCAACCCAATTGTTAACTTAACAATGGCAGAAATGTGTAGTTGCAGTCAGCTATTACTTTAACTGACCAGATACTGTCTTCATTAGTTTGTCCTCAGAAATTAAATCACGTCAGCCGATCATTTAAGATGCAGCAACCTTGAAGCAGTAAAGCATTGTTCACTAAGTAGTAAAGCATTGCATAAGGAGTAAAGCCTTGTTCATTGTCACGATACTTGTATGCTAGTGAGCAAGACATCGACACCTTTTACTGCTGAACCATGAAAAACAAAGTGCTCACCAGCCATATCCCACACACGCTCGATTAGGAACATGTCAAGCCACCCTATATAACAAGGAAGGAACGGTTTTCCACGTACCTCGAAGAAGGTCTTCCGGGATACATATCACTGAGCATTTTCCTGCCAAAATATGGCATCCGAATGAGTATGAGTTCCCCCTCAACAACCTTTCTTACGTACTATTCATTTGTGGTTTCCCTCATTGCATTGCATAGTAATATGGTGTTTTATGCTCAATGGCGTTTCAAGCCATCATTTGACAGTTTAGACGCTTGGAGACTGCTCTCACCATGATAGCATCTAACGTGATGTAACCTTCACTGTGAGAGTTCTCAAAACACGACTACCTGCTACTTATCATGTTAGTAATGAACTACACATGAGGCATTTCCAGGTTTAAGACAATGAAAGTCAATGGAAAAGCATGTGTGACGCTAGTCCAGCTTTTGGCAATCGCCATTGAACCGTCAAAGCAAGTAAGCCCACATCCGTTACCGTGATATAGTGCTGAGTTGACATTGAACAGTACTGTACGGTTCATTACAGCAAGCGAACATGATCCTGTTATCTCCTGTTGTGGTCCCATTGCTCTCTCCACTGTCCCATCATCGCTACGTACTGTTCTCTTCTGTCTTACCTTCAAATATGTGTAACTATTATGATGAATGCTCCATACAGAGAAAAATTATACGAAGTTCTCTTCCTCGTGGGTCGGCGGTCAGTCGTCTGTTTACATTACTCACTTTGATATCTAGGAGAAATCTTGATGCTTGTCCATATATTTCCTTTTCGCTTGTTCTCACTTTGCAATCCAAATGCTGAGTAAACTACCCTCCCGAGGTTATACTCTGGACCAAACCAAGGGTAATTCTGAGTCCATGCAAATCACTATCCCAGTGAAATTATAATCGTTCGCACGTCATATCGTAGCTTACAAATACTGAGAGTTTAGGAAGAATTTTTTTTTCATTAGAAATAACAGTATATTTTGGGACACTAAAAATCTACCTCCGGAATGATCAAGAATTTTGAATGTTCGTATGGGTAAGGCGTTCTAGTCTTGCTGCAAGAAATAAAGATATAAACTCCTAGGCATTATCGCAATCAAACAATAATAGAACAGCACCATTGCCACAATTACTACAACTCTTCTCTGATGTGGTGCACAGTGAGGCAGTACGGTTAGATCATATCCAAATTAACGCTGTTTTAGATATATAGATAAAAGTTGTTGAAAATAATAGTAGTTTGGAGGAGATTGCCTATCTTAGTAATATATCTTAGTATTATATATCTTAGTAATTTGTGAAACATATAATAAACTCTGCTTGCTTCAAATTGTAGAATCGCAATCAACATTTTTAATTTTTTTTGTCCGACACCAACCTACTTAAGGTACACCACACAGAGAAAAAGTAACGCTTGGATTGAATCCAGCCCTGACCATAGTATTTGGAGATTAAGATGATCGCGGCAACACGTAGTATGCTTCATTTCATGTGCTACTTCTTATCTCATCCTTCATAGCAACACTTATTTTAGTCACCTCAATCTTCCACCGGAAACAACAGTAATAAAATATTTCACTTTTACGTATTAGAATTATACGTAGGATAATAGTGACGGATGATCAATGAAAGTGAACTATAATCTAAACGTTGGTGGAATGAAAACAAATCTGAAATACAAAACATGCAATGTTGAGGGATTGAAATAAGGACTCCTTGCGCCATACCTGAGAGTAGTGCCATTTTTTAAAAATAAACGTCATTCAACTCTTTATTGCACTGATGAGTTACTAGCGGACTGAACAGTGACACGGATCTAGAACACAGTCCCGTTCTTTAGAGGGTTTGCAACCGCCGATGAATTTTGCTCCTCAATCGTCAGTGTGACGTCTCCTCAGACTGCGTGACAAGCACACCCGCAATCAGTGGTTCACCTCTTTTAAGAAGAAAACCTTTTTCGGTGCAGAGTGACACCTATCATAATGTTCCTTTATTCAAATGTTCGTACAATTATGTGTCTTGGATATACATATATTCACTATTAAAACCTCTTTGAAAATTTTAAAATCAAAGGGAAACTTCTTTGAAGTACGGTAATAACAGAAACATGTCAAGGAAACTATCATTTCAAGTTGTTAACCCTTTCCACTCGAAGGGCGCCACTCGGCCGACATGCCGGTTTTCCGCAAAAAATCGAAAGGCGCCGGTACGGCGACACTAGAATTTTGAGGCTTTTTCCACTCGAATGTCGCTGCCAGGGCGCCTACTTTCAAAAGGCAATCATCTTGCCATCTGTTGGGATTTCAGTGAGCTTGGTGTTGTTTCCATAGACGCTCTACATTTGAAAGAAGGTAATGCTTTGTGTATGTTTGTGTACCACAATGGAAGCTTCGGGAAGTGGTGTATCTTCACAGAAGAAGCGGAAGTGTTCTACAGAGGGAAATTGAAACAATTCTGAATTAAGATGATTCTGAAAGTGACTTGTCTGATATATCGGATTGTGACAGTGATTTTGAAGTTCCCAATGATGATGAAAGTGATTTTTCGGATCAAAGTGTGTCGTGTGACGAAAGTGATCTTTCGGATAGTGAATGTAGTGGAAGTGGCGTCCCAGGTGTGCCTGAAAGTTGGGTGAATGTAAAGGATGATGATGATGATGAGGTACGTAAATATAATTTTACAATAACTGAGGGAATAAGAAACTGCAACTTACAATGTTCTGCTACTCCCCTGGAATATTTTCGTTTGTTTTTTACAACTGTCGTTTTCCAGGGCGTTGTAAAAGAAACAAACAAACACGCTGTAGGGCGTCTAGAAAAAATGAAACAGAATATGGGCAAGCGATCAATTTGGGCTACTTGGAAGGATGTTACTGTAGCAGAACTTGAAAGATTCATAGGCCTCATTATAAATATGGGCCTGGTTGTCTTGCCTAATATTCAAGAATATATTTCGGGTCAGTGGGTTACCTCAGTTCCATTTTTCAGGGACATTTTTATCAGAGATCGTTTCATGCAAATTTTCTGGATGCTGCATGTTGGTCCAAATGTCGCATCTCACGAAACAAGGCAAACAAGGACAAATAAAATAAGATTTACTAAAATATTTAGAAGCGTAGTTTCAGATATATTTTGTACCAGGACAAGCTGTGAAATATGTAGTGAACGGTGGGCAAAAGGTAACCACTGAGAAGCCATGTGCGGTTTTGGACTACACAAAATATATGGGAGGTATTGACAGAGGTGATCATTATTGCGCAACTTACTGTTTTTGTAGAAAGAGCTTGAAGTGGTGGAGAAAGATGTTTTTCTGGGCTTTGAAGGTGTCATTGGTAAATGCCTACATATTGTATAAGTGCAATATGGTGAATAATGGGCTGCGTACAATATCTCAACTGAAGTTTCGAAGACAAATCATAGAGGAACTTGTTGGTGACTACCGCAGGCCTACAAAACGGACTCATTCTGCTGCTATTGGAAGAACAATGGACACGGTTGAGAGACTGAATAAACAACCACACTTTGTTGGACAATGGGAAGGTAACAAGAAAAGAAATTGTGCAGTGTGTAGCAACAGAAGTGTGAAAGGAGGTAGAAAAGAGACACATTTTCACTGCGAAACTTGTACAAATAAACCTGCATTACATCCTGTAGGGTGCTTCAAATTGTACCATACACAGGAAAATTACAAGAAAAAGTAAACAGAGGACAATACTATATATATTATAAATAGGTAAGTTCAATAAATTGAGATTTTTGATGTATAATGTGCTATATTTTCTGATATGGTTCTTTTCCAGGTTATCGGTCAAAACGTTCACGAGCTGCTAGAGGGAATTTTTCCAGACGCTTTCAATTTTAAAGGGTTAAGAAAATCTTTACAACATATCCAAGAAAATATCTTCTTGATAATTTTCTACAAAATTCAAGGGTTAGCTGTGCAGTAATGAACAACATATTTGATATATATACAAAACATGTAAGTAGTACATCCATTTTACAGACTGTATATGTATATTTCAGAGAAACACCGAAGATTTCGGCTGCCGATAAAAGACGATACATCGAATACTTTGAAGCTGTTGGAAATTTGAATACAACTAACATCAAGTACTTTTCAAAATTCAAAAATAATACCATTTTGCCGAACATGTCCTTAAGTAATATTCAAGAGCAGGTGCGTATACCGTACTTCTCCATTAGTATTAGAATTACACTTTCGTAGATAATTTCTATAGACGCTTTACAGAACTATGCTAAATTACTTACAGACATGTTTATCACATTATAGTATTGATAATCCTTTTATCGTATTTACCATACAAATATAACAAGTAAAAAGTATTTTGGCATTATATTTAGGGCACCGACACTCAGATTCAGTCGAGCCAATTTCAGAGCGTACGGTAATATCGTAGAGAAACGTTACACAGGTTTTGTCTCATTTTTTTATAATATTATAAAAGTTTCTGTACAGTTTTGTACACTGAGATAAAATAACAAAAGTTTCTAATAATTTAAGTCTCTGTGAGTTAGGCCTTCTTCCCAGAGCAGCGCGGAGGTCTTGTGGTTTTTCGTTAGGACCCTTTTGCTCGAAACAGCATAAAGGTGAGATAGTATCTCCTGCCAAGTGCAACGCTGAAGTTGTAAGGAACATCTTGCATGAAGTAGCGCAGAAGTGGAATAGTATCTGTTATCCGGTGCAGCACGGAGATAAGTAAGGAACCTCTAATCCGAAGCAGCACAGAGGCAAGGTTACGGAGTCTCTTCCGCCATAAATACCGGAAGCCCAGAAACCTAATTCCTAATCCTAATCATAACTCGGTTTTGGGAGGTGCGAGAGTAGGCTTTGACACAGGCAAATATAAAGAGAATATCTTACACTAAAGTTATTCTGGTTGTTGATGAACGTTCCAGAAGAAATAAGTTGTTTGTCCTCTTTGGCCTTATTACCGCCGAAAAATACTTCTAAAGACAAAGGGCGGTTTTCTCCTACATTAATAACTAGTTACATTGTTGACAATTACACGTATCTCTAAATATGTGATGAATTGAAATATATAGTTTGAATCGAAATCACGGGAACAATGAAGTGAAAGTGTTAAATAGCATTACCACTTCTTCGATTCGCTTCCATGTCAGACTTTTGCGTTCATCTAAACCCTAATGATTGTATTCAGAGCCATTTGAGTCCTAAGGTAAGTTTGTAAGTTACAAAATTGTTTGGTTACCAACCAGCAAATATCAAATTATAAATTACTACGAGTATACTCGCATGACTTGATATCAGAAGAGCATATTTAAAAATAGTATAACTTATTTTGAAATCTTATAATTGGTATACTTTTCGGCATCTTAATGAACTAGTGGCAGTAAGTCCAACTCATACCGGTATAATTCGATCACTACCACACTAGAAATAATAATATATCTTATACCTATACGACTTAAATTTTAAAATGACGAAATGGAGAAAAAAGGCAAAATGGTGAAAATTGAAAAACTAAAATACGCTGTATTGCAAAACGAAAATAGGACTGATTAGGGAACTGGAATAGTTTTTACATTAAGTTTTGGCTCTAGTGAAGTTTTACCTCCTTGTATATGCGTCTCCGAATGTGCATTCCCACCTGCATTTCTTTCTTCTCTACAATAGTTGGCAACGCAAACAGCAGGGCCGTTCGGTTGGTTGAGAATTAGAAAGACATTGGACCAAACGTCAATTTTGTTACAAATATATCAGCGTGGCAAACAACAAGTTTTTATTAATAATAATAATAATTATTATTGTTATTATTATTAACAATTGAGTTTACATCTAGAGTCCAATCTCTGTATCTCGCATGGAAGGCCCGCATGCCTGCTACGCCACTGGTGTCCCTTATTCTGTGTTTGTCTCTCTTTCCGTTTCGTGTGGATGCTTGTATTTGTGCTGTTAGGCTTTTATATTAAAACTTTACATTATGTAACCCTTTTCTTTTTTATGTTTTTTTTTGGAAAAAGGAGAAAAAGTGCTTTCCTTTGATATCTATTTCTTACCATTCATCTTGTTTGAATTGCTTAAATAAGATTATTTTGTAACTTTTTGTCATCAATTGCCTTCACGATAAAATCGTCTTTCTTAACAATTTATTTTATTCTATTATTTGCAGTTTGCCACATTGACGTATTAGTAACAAAATTGAGGTTATTCTCAACCATTCCAACGACCCTGTTGTTAAAGTTGCCTACTATTGCAGGAAAGGGAGAATTGCAAGTGGGAATGCACTTTTGTAGTCGGCCGTACATAAAATATGGATGGATGCCGGTCAAACAAAATAGAAAGAGAGTTACTTTCTAAATATAAAGAATGTTAATGATTTATGACATGGATATGATTCTGCAACTGCCGAATATAGAAACTTGAAATAGTGTTTTTTATTGTCTTATTCAAATTAAACTAATAAAAGTGAAGGTGAAATGAAGTCTCTTATCCTAGATAATGTTCTTTCCAGATCAGAGACATTCCAAAAGGAACCGTTCTTAACTTCCAGACAAACGAGGCATTTGAAAAGGATAGTCTACGAACGGAGTATGGAGTATGCTTTTCTAGTAATTCAGCACTTAATGAAATCAACAGGTAATCAGCAATATACAAGGTGTATCAAAAGCTAAGAACAATACAATACGTTCGTCATGAGTAAAGGTACGAAAGAAATGTAAAAGAGTGGAAAGCTGGTGGAAATATATGGTTTTCAATCTGAAGTGATGGATATTTTCCCATCACATTAACCGCTTGGGCTTCACACTGTAAGGGTCTTATGTTAAATAGAAAGTAAGGGGCCATTGCAGCAATTGTAGTTTACCACTGTGCTCTCCTATCAATTGACAGTTAGTCTTGTGACAAGGAGCCTTAATTGTACCAGTATTTGTGCCCTATACTGTTTTAGCAACGCCGACACTATATGGTGTCAGACATCTTTAATGGGGTTGGACCGCTCCATGCCTAGTCGTTTGTTGTTCGTTCCCAGCTTTCTTACCATCACAATCTAGCCCTTATCAAACTCTGATATATCACTAGTCTTTTCTTTCTACACATAAGCGTCACAATGTCACCGTCTGGCGGGCGGTACTGTTGCTTCTCGTAACTTTTACGTCAGCACGACTTCGTTAAAAAAAAGTAGCGGGTGGTCATAATGTTCTTGCTGGTTAGAGTATACAATACACGTTATAACCTCGTTGAACATTATGTAGCATATGGCATGTGTGATCACAACTTCATTCATATTTTAATGCGAGTTTCGTTACCACAATTTCTCTGAATATTGCTATCTATCACCATTAGCAATACGTCTCTCCGGATCTGGATTAGTAAGTAAGAATTATTTATGTGAACAGAAATTGATTGATGTGCCAGTTAATATCTGTGCTTTGAACTCTTGATTACTTGGTTGGTGATTGGTTGGACTAGATTTAAATACCCTATTTAGCACCAAGGCTGTATGAAACTTGGACCAACAGTGTAAAGTCCAATGGGGTCCAACCGTCAGATGGAGTCCAAATTTCAATATTTTCCCACAAGGAGTGAAAGCCAGAACATAGTACACCAAAGATGCACACGCTGCACAGGGAAGGTAATTCAGTTCTTGTATATGTAGTGTATTGTCTTTCATGCATAACTTTATTTGTATAGTAAAAATGCCCTAGATAGAGGATGCCAGGGTATTATCTCCTGCATTTGTCTGAACCCCTGTGAAGTTGTTTCTTTAGGTAAATGTTTGTTTTAAAACAATAAGGAGTAAAGACATTTTTGTCGCACAGGTTATTTCGTTGAAAGCAAGTAGTTCCGATCAGTTTGTACGGCCAAGTAGAGAGGACAGTTTAAATTGTTATGTTGACTCTGCCCGCTTTGCTATAATTAGTTTTTGCGTCTTTGGTGCACGAGGTCCCCGGCAGAGAATTGATCGCATTACCATGGTTCAGGTTTCACCTGAAAGTGTAGGTTGACGTGTCATTATAGCCTCGGCGCTGTAACGCGTGTCAAAGTAACAAAATTTTTAACAAATTCAGTACATCTAAACTGTCAGTAGAGTGGGGGCACTTGGCAGCGTTTTTGACCTACTGCGCATGCGCAAACTGTCAGCAGGGCATAACTAAATAGCACACCCGCACATTTATTTCCATTTAAGAAGATTGATTCCATAAGTAATAATAAGTTTGAATATTGATCGATACTAAACAAATATACCTCTATTTCTAAAAAATAGCTACCAAAATGTAAATATTTTCAAAGACTTACAGATACTAGCAATGTTACTGTAATTGAACTTTATTTGATTAATTCTTCCAAGCATCAAATGAGGAAAATGATGACGTTCTATTAAATTCTTTCAAAACTTATATATTATTATGAAATATATATCTGGCATATATATATATATATATATATATATATATATATATATATATATATATATATATATATATATATATACATTGAATTTAGAAATAAACCACAGTTTTCTAATCCCAACACTGAACTAAATAGGTGAATATTAAAGTCAAATAGTAAATGCAAAAAATTCAGCTTACCAAGTCACAGATGACTTTCTACATACCACATTCAACTAGTAGTGACAGACTTCCATTTAAGATTGTTCAATAACCATATAACCGGAATAAATCATAACTCACTAACTTTACAAAATTATTAGTATATAACACACAATGAAATTTACTTTTGTTCGACACCGTATACAAATTGTTCACTCAAAATAATCAGAATTTGATATAGCCGGGTAGATGACCATTCTAAAAGTGGAGCTGGTCATTCCCTTTTGATACAGATAGCTAACTAGTTCTTATTATTGCCACACCTGGTGCTACAGTCAGTACACCGTTACAATAAGTTAACCTTTTTCACTCATTACAGCGCTGAATAGACTGAAATAGTGATGACGTCGTTTCCGTTACCATGGTAATCGCCATTTTGTTTTTTATACAAACGTGAGTGTGAAGTAAATGAGCTGTTGTGTAGTTTCATGTACATACGAATAAAGACTGTGAAATTATTTAGAATTTTTAAATACATTAAGGACGGAGTAAAGTTGCTCGGAAAAGGCCCAAAATCCTCTTGAATGAAATCACGTGTCTTAAGTTATATGTGATGGTGATTTTAAATATTTAAGAGGCAGAGTGGAGACAAGCATAAAGAATAAAACATATGAAGTAGAAGAAAGTTTGTATCCGTTATTTCTTAATATAAGTGTTTCTATATATTGCACAGAAATGAATAATCTTATATGAACATCATGCTGATTTCTCTGTATCATGTAATATTACAAGTGTGTGTTCTGATCGAATCATACTTGTTCATTTATTTTACCTTAGTAATTTTACTTTTACAATTAAGAATTTTATGTTGCTCATAGATTATCGAAAATCTTTAGCAAAGAATTCTAGAATATTGCTTGTTCCATTTCTCCTTAATTGCAGTATTTTTAGTACATATGTCAGGTATGCAAATTAAAAACATGGAAACCACTTGGAATAAATTTTAACATCACTATGAACAAAATATTACTTACCTAATTGTTTTTTCCAGCTCTTTTTATCTGTTTCATTCATGGGAAATCAAAAAATAATATGCAAGTATCCCTTTCGCTATAATGTTTACAATCAGGTACATAACACATCAACATTTTTGCGTTATTTCTCAGCCTTCACTCGCGTTTGTATAGAAAATAAAATGGCGATCGCCATGGCAACGAAAAGGATGTGACGTCACACTATTTCAGTCTATTGAGATTAAATAATTAAGCTACTTGTAGCAACATCAACAACGAGTGGCAGACTTGGGATTGATTACCTGCAGGAGCCCATGTGGGTCGGATCCCAAGATCAGATTTATTATTAAAATAGCTTGGCAAGCTTTTCAGAGGAGAGGAATATAGCATTTGACACTAGTTATGCGCCTCATCCTTGAATAGTTAGTTATTTTAATAGAAATTATTATAAAGAGTACGTTCATAGTTCTTTCACTGTGTACCACCATGTAGTATGCAAAACAATGTTAGGAGTATATTAAGAGAGGGAGTATATTAATACATACACATGTTTAACAGTACGTTTATTTACATACAGTATATAGTACATAAATAACCAATACATTGCATCAAATGAAAAATTAAAAAAAAACTATTGTTTATTATTTTTAAGAAACAAGATAACTACTTTAGCACCATAAACATTTGTTTTTATTAATTAATCCAGTGGTTTTCAAGAGAGATGTTTGCGTTTCCAAAAGAGGCGCTGGAGCAATAAGGGGTGATTTGGGAAGGGATAGACTATATTGAGAACATTTGAGATTTTATGATACGTTAAAAACATTTTTTCTTATTATTGGACGAGTTGGACGACAGCCAGAATACATTTTACAAATTATTAGAAGTTATTATCTTTTTACAAATTTATTGTCATGCATCTTTACCTTTCTTTAAAAAAATCGATGAAAAAATCCTTTCTTTTGATAAGTGAAAGATGCAAGCATATGTTTAAAAAAATAAATTTATAAAATGCATTTTTCCGGGAAATTTTCCTTCTACTTTATACCTATCTCTCTCTCTCTCTCTCTATATATATATATATATATATATATATATATATAGTGGCGGATCCAAGGGGGGGCTATAGGGACTATAGCCTTCCCCCTTGACGCTCAGGTATACACTGGATAAAATGGGGTTTAATCCTGCTTTACACTGGATAAAACGGCAAAATATGGTATAGCCCCTCCCTTGATGATATCTTGGATCCGCCCTTGTATATATATATATCCTTCAAGGGTAATTTTAAGTATTCAATCCTTTCTTACGGTCTTTACACTGCTTCGTTGAAGTAGTTGCGGCAGCGGGGGAAATTGTGATCTTCTTCTGGCAAAACCTGAAATTACGTTGCTGGTTCACGTAAGTGCGTGGTTGGATTTTGTTAGGATTACAAGGGACACTGAGGACAATCACATTCACCCAAGAGTTCGCAAGGCTCGAAAAGGTTGAGAAGAATTAGGTTAACGAAAGCTATGCATAACAATTTACTCTGAAGCATATCATTTTTATCAATTCGCTGTCATCTCTCGGTTGAATATCTCAACTGTGCACATTATTATAATTTTCGACCATATCTCATTATCCATACTTAATGTACAGTATGATCAGTATGGCTGCTACAGTTATAATGAAAACCTTGATGAAGAAATACTTCAAGAATTGGGTCATCTTACTATGCAGAGTGGTTATCGTGCGTTATCTTGACTGATGAAATAAGACGAAATCTTTCAGTTTAACGTCCAGCGATTTTGCCCTCTAGACTATGGGAGACTATGATTAAAGCAAGTGGATGATAATGGAAAAATTGGTGGAATGATGAAGTGGGAGGAAACACAGTGGGAAGCACAATGAGAATACCCCACTGACACGATGTTGTCCTTCGCAAACTTAGTTGCCCGCGGCTCGAACCACGGACCCCACGCACCAGAGGCAAGTGCTTTACCGCTGAGGCAACGTACACCTTCATCGTGTAGTAACAATTCTTATATTTAGAAAATAATCGTTTTCTCAAAGAGTATGCATTGAGATTTACACCAATCTGTATCATGCTCTTTAGCTTAATGAGATCTATATATTGGCATGTGAACGGTCCCGAGTGCGATTCTCGGGGATCACTCAGTCGAAAAAGTGTAAAAAGCTTTTTCATGCCAGCCATCCTGAATAATGTCTTCCTGTTTTTTTCTTCATTCACACTAGCCAAATGTTGCGGTGGTACCTAACTTATAGGTCCCAGGCCGTTTCCTTCCTTCCCCAATCCTTTCTTCTTTCCCTTTCCTAGGATATTCTTCTCACCGATTGACGTCACCCTTCCTACGTGACGGGCTAAATGGCTTTAGATGCCGAAAGCACAGAAATCTAATTACTAAATCCTAAATACTGGCGTGTCTTATTTCTTGGACATTTTTCGTTTAACGGTAATAATAATGCAGTTTGGAAAAACAAAGTGAAAGAACATAATTTTACTTAACAGCGTAACTCAGTATCACATTATTTGATAGTTAAAAGGTTTTTGAATTTAAGGAACAAATTAACTGACAACTTCAAAGCATTTGTCATACAATTTTCTCCCCTTTAGATATTTTTCAAAGCATTTGTCAGACAATTTTCTCCCGTTTAGATATTTTTCAAAGCATTTGTCATACAATTTTCTTCCGTTTAGATATTTTTCAAAGCATTTGTCATACAATTTTCTCCCGTTTAGATATTTTTCAAAGCATTTGTCTTACAATTTTCTCCCGTTTAGATATTTTTCAAAGCATTTGTCTTACAATTTTCTCCCGTTTAGATATTTTTCAAAGCATTTGTCAGACAATTTTCTCCCGTTTAGATATTTTGGAAAGCATTTGTCATACAATTTTCTCCAGTTTAGATATTTTTCAAAGCATTTGTCGTACAATTTTCTCCCGTTTAGACATTTTTCAAAGCATTTGTCATACAATTTTCTCCCGTTTAGATATTTTTCAAAGCATTGTCATACAATTTTGTCCAGTTTAGATATTTTTCAAAGCATTTGTCATACAATTTTCTCCCGTTTAGACATTTTTCAAAGCATTTGTCATACAATTTTGTCCCGTTTAGATATTTTTCAAAGCATTTGTCATATAATTTTCTTCCGTTTAGATATTTAAGATAATTTAAAATCCTCTATTCAATTTTTCGTAGC
Organism: Thermobia domestica; assembly: GCF_964235325.1. Classification (NCBI taxonomy): domain Eukaryota; kingdom Metazoa; phylum Arthropoda; class Insecta; order Zygentoma; family Lepismatidae; genus Thermobia; species Thermobia domestica. The sequence continues at coordinate 13,909,733 of NC_137454.1, read as the reverse complement.
TCAAGCATCACCCAGGAGCAACTAAGAGCGAAGCTGTTTGATATGAGTGATCGCATTCTGGGAATTGGTATCCCATATGCACAAAAGAATTTGAAAGTAAGTGGAATGATAGTGATGTTACTATTTCAGTATACTATTCCTAGTCTATCAAACGTAACAGTGGCGTAGACAAATAGGGCCCGACTCAAGCTCTCCTTTTTGCACAAAATAATTGCATATTGAAAATATATGAGGAGCGTTCTTTCAAAACTCGATAGAGCAGAAAACATTTTTTTACAAAAATTGCATCTTTGTTCTTATTGTACATAACTTGTATCGAGTTCTGACAAAACATTCGTGATTTAGTACTCTATACACATGGCACATTTCGAGATTTATCAATTTTGATTTCACAGCTCGATTGGTACCATAAAAAGCATACAAGAAGAAAACATATCTCCGTTTCTCAAAATTTGCTCTATCGAGATTTGAAAAAATGGTCCTCATATCATGCTCACATGGCGTGTGCTTCATTTGTTTTGACTGATGTTACGATGATTTTTTTAACTTATTATAAAACAAACGATTTCACATCCACTTCTCAAAAGTTCTTTCTTTAACTCAACTAAAATTTTGAGAAAATTAGTTGTATAATGTATTTTCCATCTTTCTGAGATTTGATTTCACACTTCGTCAGTTAACTAAAGCAAACTATCTACAGGGTGGGCCATAAGTCCCTTACTACTCCTTGTAATATCCGTGTTCGTGGAAAATAGTGGACAACAACCATGTAGTAACATAGTAGACCGCGGGAGAAGTCGGATCCTGATAGTGACCAAGATAGCGGCCATCTTGAAAGCCGCCATCTTGAATTCACGTCAAAAATTTTAAATGGGAACATGGTCATATCAGTTTAGGCTAGAATTTAAGGACAAACACAATCGTGAAATCGGTCAAAGTAATTTGAGTTTTTGCCAGTCTGAAGTATTTTTTCAGTTCTCCCTTACAAAGTCACAGAATCGTCACTACTTGGAGTACAGAGGTAAGTAATATAGCATTAGTTAGATCTGAACTTTGTTTTTATGGATATTCAAACAATAAAACGAAAATGCCAAACAATTACTGAGTAATTACGACTTTGTTGCATAACATGGGCTTGGGGTTAATTGGCGTATAGCATTTGGGGTTGGTTGGCAAGTGTGCCAAACAACCTCGTGAGAAATTTTATTTCATTTTAGTTTTATTGTTACATTGTTTGTTTTATTGTTATTTAGTTTACAGTTCTACCAATCTTTTACTTCAATGTTATAGAATAGCATGCACGTATTGGATTACTGTCAAAATTTAGAAATAGAGATAAGACTGTATGTCGGACTCTGAATTTTCTGAATAGACCTAATTCTCAGGATCAAGAATATTTTGTATGTGCTCTTTTGTTACGAAAATAGAGGCCTAGCTATTGCTTTTTCTTTCTTTGTGGAAGAAAGGAAATAAACTGCATTTCTCGATAATTCAGCTGAAACAAATCTTAGTTTCTCTTAGCTACTTTATGAACAGCGGGAAATAAATTACCTTTATTGATAGTTCAGTTATTTTAATTACATTTTGAAATAATATGAAGAATTAACCTACACCAAATCATATTAAAACTGATGTGGTTTGATAATCTCGTAGCTTTCAATGTTATGACAACCAAGCTAGAATGAAAGAAAGAAGTTTTCATATTTCATAATGCTGATTCTTTTAAATGTTGTGAATAAAAGTCATTTCGAACTTCAAATAGCCTACTTCATTGCAATATATATAATAGAATTTAGGAAAATAACGCTTATTTAAAGTAAATCCAATTTTTGTTTATGTTTTGCTGTATTTAAAAAGTATGCCAACTAGCCCCACAATATCAGCCAACCAGCTCCTTACTAGGGGTCGGTTGGCATACTCCGTTTTAAAAGAAAGAAAAATTTATTTCTCAAAAACTGTAAGCAACAAAACAAAAACAAAAATTGAATTTATTAGAGGAAATATTGGTCTATCCGTACACATCCATTACATTGCAATACAGTGCACCATCTGCTCATAAAAAATAAAGAATGAAAAGTTTGCCAACCAGCCCCGGTCTCCCCTATTGGTGCAGCTAAAAAGTACCGCTCAAGTGCTGCAAGATTCTGTGTAATACCTACAAATCCGCCCGTTACTTTTAGAGCTCTGTTTTGATGTTCCAAAGCTTCTCCAGCAACAAGAGCACTGAATTGTTTACTAGTTTTTCGTACAACCAAATTACCTTTGTTAAACTCTCTCCATAATAGAGGATCTGAGATTTCCAAACTCCTTAATTGAGCAAGGTAAAGAGCCAACATGGCTGAATAGTTATAAAAATCCAACGCAAAGAAGTAAGGGAGCATTGCTTCCACTGTTGCAATGTGTTTTATCCAATCACCGCAGCGTATTGAACGTATAAAGTTCAGCAAAGATTCCACCATCCTCATATATTCACGGAGCATTTAAAATGCAGGGTTGGATTTCTTAGCAAAATCAAATTCTTCTATTTTGACATCCAACTTGCACGCTTCAATAATATGGAGAAGTTCATCAATGTTTTCTTTTGTGATTGATTTTCTTCTCATATCATTCACCTTTTCTATTAACGCTGGAAGTACGTTTTTGTAGAAAACTTCTTCAAAATAGCAGTAGTACAGAGCAACAAGTGTGCGTTTATGAGCTTCAATTGCACGTCTAACGTGTTTACCTGTTACGATTTGTTGCACAACACTGTAATCATATAGCACTTTCCACAATTCAGAAATACCATTTCCATCACAAAATTTTCTAAGAGCTCGAAGAAATGCCATTATTATGTGCAGTTCACCTGGTCTTAATACAAATCGATTTTTTTTAAAGTTTCGTCGAGACACTACAAGTTGCTGAACATGCCTGTACAAACCCAGATCTAAAATTAAAACATATTTTGCATCTCCGTTCAAATTTTTCGTGAGATCTTCTAATTGCTGGAGGAGGTATTGAACGGTCAGTTGGAGATGTTGGTATTAGTGGTAAAACACACACTCGAGTTAATGTTTTAGGACCCCCAAGCAATTGTGCATTAAAAGAGTTCTACGTTAGGTCGCATTCGGTGGTTGAATTTACATTATTTTGGGAATCAAAATTGTCATTATCTTCTCGGTCATGTTGGTCACGGTCAAGATCAAAAGAACATGACCTTGAATACACAGATGGAGCATTTAGTATCATTCTGGCCTTGAATAAGCAACAAAGTGATATTGTGTGTTAGTCTGAGATGTACACCTTTCTGGTTGACGTCACATTCAGGATAAACTGTACTTTTTGGTGTAAGTCTGCTTGGTCCATCATACGGAATAATATTTTTTGTATAATGTAGGACTGTTGTTGTGAACGACTCTGCTCCTTTCTCTCTTCATTCAGTGCAATAACTTGAGATTCGTCATTTTCATGCATTTCTTGGTAACAAACCGTAATTCTTGCAGCCTCCCTTTTCCATCTGGAGTGTTCTCTAAGAAGTCCAAATTATCTGCAGCACAGTAAATAAATCTTCCCTTCATAAGTTCTGGTGGAACATAGAAACCTCCATTCTGTTAGGTGCCATGCAGAACTTTGTTTACTAAAGGTGTTTCCAATCTCAGTAGTCTGTTGTAATCTACAGAAACACCCAAACCAAGCATGAGTTGCACGAAATATTTACTCGTGTCTTTGAATGAATAGTCAAAGCAACACCAACTTGGAGTGGAAATTCGAGAGAATGCCTTGACTTCTCTGAACCGTATGCAATTTGTCCTTCTGAAAGGTAGTGGTACATTATAGTTTGTGATAGACTATCCACTTTCATATCCAATTTTTTGTGGTTAACATTTTCAGAGTCAAACATTTTTCTTACACCAATAACCAACTTAACAAATGACTTTAATTCCTGTGGTATGCCTTTTCTACTTCATCCTCCTCTACGGAACCTGAAAAGGACCACTTCTCTCTTTGCATAATTGCTTTCCTGAGTATATTTACAGCTTGATATAGAGCTCCCATCTTTCCCTTCATACTTAAGCTACCTCCTGTGTGTGATATAGCCTCACTTACTGATTTTAACATAATACGCTCTGAATGGTTCTTTCTGGAGGGTTTACTAAATGTTAGGTCTATGTCGAAAAGTTCATTTTCAATAAATGTTTTCAGAGATTTTCTCGACATTACATCTTTCGCTTTCACACCTTTAGAATAACATATTTCCTGATAAAATTTCTCTGCGTCTGCCATTGTAATAACTTTGCTATTCGAATGGGTCTCTAAAAGGCAATTCACGAATTCTATTTGACTGACTAAGACAACTGCTGCATCTGATTTTTCTGAACTTCGAAGTGGGTTTCTTACATGTTTATTGAGACATTCTTTATGATACACATGATACTTGCGACTATCTTCAGGGTCAATAAACTCGCTAAATTTTATCTTCCATTCTTGATTTGTTCCCACTTCCACTGCATCATGTAACTTTTCCCCAACATTTTCCGTACATACTGTGTGCAACGGATGATTTCTTGTTCCCGGTTGGTCATAAAGGAAACACTCAGTATTGCTTAACTGTGAATGAGGTGTCGTCGATCTTGTTCGAATAGGTTCGTTACTAGACGTTGAAACGTCACCACTATCACCATGTTCATTTGCATTTTTTCCATTGCCCTTTTATACTTCACCTGCAGTCTTTCAACCATGTCTTTATGTTTACACTTTATGTAACAAGAAAAGTGCACTTTACATTACACTGAGTAAGATCTTCTGAAGTAGTACATTCTAAACACTTTACAAGTGTTTGATAGTCACTATCCTCACAATTACCCCGAAGTCTTATGCAAGCCAAAAGTTTTTGAGTTGATCTTGGAATTCCTCACTAAAGTTTCCTATGTATGCCACTGACAGTAAACACTAATTGAAGTTTATCCCACTAGGACGAGGTCGTTTTGCAGATGACAGCTCAATATTCGCGGACATTGCTTCCATATTTCTTAACACACTGTTTTTGGACACTCCTAGCTTCCTTTCATTCAGATCTTCTTCCTGAAACAAATTAAAATGAATATCATGAATACACATGTTATTAACATATTGTTACTGTTTTGGAGTAAATACATATATGCAACTATAAAAATGGCGTCAAAATATATTTCGTCATTTATCTCGAAAACTATTGGTTTTACGTGAAAAGCCTACATAACCATTTCTACTTGCCAGCAAGACCTTTCATATCAGCCATGTTTCATCAAAATCGGACAAAAGGTAAGGGAGCTACAGTTTTTAATGGCGGCCATCTTGATGACGTCACCAATGCTGCCTGCATCAGAATATGAAGTGCCACCATAGAAATTATCCATGTAGGCGATGTTTATGACAAAATAAAACTATCGCCAATATTTCTGCACTAAACCTGCCACGAGATTACATATGTCGCCCTACTAAAATTGATAAATAGAAATGTAGACATCACGACACAAGTATGCGAAGTAATGGTAATTCTATATAAGAAAATGTTGCGTAGAAGTTTCATATGTAAGGCTCAAGTAAGAACTGCGTAGCAACAACGAAGTCCGCTAAGACTCCTGGGAAAGGAGGTAATTTTGTAATAATAGAAAAGTTAGCTCTGAAAGTCGAGATTGAGAGTGAGGTCAACGCAGTTGGACAAACAACATAGAATTGACGCCGCAGAAAAATTTTGAGTACCTTACATTATCTTTGCCATATTAGAATAGTTGATAGTTAAACCTGGAGACATTTCGATTAGGAAGGTCAATCCCGTCAAAGTAATTTGAGTTATATATTGCAGTGCAGTGATATCTAAAGTTTCTTAATTCATTCGTTGGTGAAGGGGCGAAGTGGCGTAACTTGAGAACGCGATTTTGAGTTACGGTTAGTACCTATCTTACTTAACATGCTCTCTATCACCTACAAATAGTTTCATACTGGAATTCCTTACATTAACTGAGGTATAAACCTTCTGAAAATAACGTATCTAGAGATGTGTTGAACGATGGAACATTGAACGAGACATTTTAAATCGCTCTCTGGTAAAATTATCGAAATCAATATGTCACTTCGCTCCTTCACCGACGAATTATGCTTAGAATAATTATTTTTATTTAAAAACTCCAATCTGCATTTTAATGATATCGTTCAAGTTGTCATATTTCTTTCTATTACAAAATTCGGCGTGCTATACTAATGAGTCAAAGTTTAGACGTGGTTCGGCTTTAAGCGAATTTAACTTAAATTTGTATTTCATGTTATTATTGCATTGGAAATAAATTACAAATATATTTATTACTAACATGAAGCAATCATAATATTCACAGATCTTTCTGAACTCTCCATATGACTTCCCTAAAAAATCGAAAAATTACCTACATTATGTAGTAGAAGGTTCGATGAGCGTGTTCGCTCACAATTTGGATTTGAAGGCAACGGTAAGCACGCCCTCTATACGAGAGCTCTCCCTCCACCAAAGGAAGTGCTTATTTCGAGACGAAGGAAAGTTGCATCTCAGTCCTATATATACTCCAACAGCATGTGAAAACCAACGGAGATATAAGAAGTACATGGAAGCGTGCAAGTGTCTGCCACATATATTCTATTCTTCCGGTAAGTACAGCTTAATATTTTATAGGTAAAATGGCCAAATTTTTTTCAAAATGGCTTAAATGGGACCTTCATGTTACGTTGACACTCTTCACATTCGCAACACTATGTTGCTATAAATTTATTGACATGGGGAAAATATACGGTCTTAATAACAACAAATACGTGTTGGAAAAAGCAGAATCTCACAGAAGAACTAGGTGCTGAAGGGTAGCTGGAATAACAACAAGAAGTTGAGGAACTGATGGATGCCGATACTTGCAATATAGTATCCCACTATGGATCTCGCAACGTAGAGCTTGAAGTTCCGTAGTGTAATCTTGCGTAATTTTTTCCTTCAAAATAAAATAGTCCTTGAAGTAGATTCGGTTCGTCGTTCTTCTTATAAGGTCTCAATTTCGACGTTAAACATTCGTGCATCTTGGAGATTCTTGCGCTCATCATGCATGTCTGTGAAGCAAAAACAGTCCTTGATAAACTATTTACTAAGGTATTCAACTTTCCATGCATATGAGAAATATATAGTTTACTGTTCCAATTCAGCAAGAATGCTTGGAAATTTAGCCAGATTTTCTTCCTGGTGGAGGTAGGCCAAAGCACGACAATTTGTATTTAGATAAAAGTGTCGACCTAGTTAAAAGTAATGAAAGAGTCTAAGAGTAAAAATAAATGCAGCCAATTCTAATTCAAAAGGATATTTTTCCATGAGGTCCCGCAGTAGACTACAAAAAACAATAGAAACCAATTGAGCGTCCTTTTAATGAGTTTCGTGTTGTAAAATGCATCCCTAGAGTCCGTGGGTACTAGCATCCGTGTAAATAAAGACGCCTCTATGCGAGTGAAATTACATAAGCGTGGGAGCCGAGCAAATTGTTTCTTTAAGGTGCTTCAAAGCTTGCTGTTGGACAGCAGTCCACCTAATGGATCATAATTCTGAAGTGTTTTTTGTAAAGGTTCAGCCAAAGTAGAAAATTTATTAATATAAGTAGGCACAAAAGAACAAAGTGCTATCAAACTCTTTAACTGCTTCTGCGTTTTCGATCTCTTATAATTTGGAATGGAATTAGTTATATGATCAGATATCAATACACTATGGCATGAGATTTTAAGCCGAAGAACTTCCAAGGAAAAATGTCCTAACTTAGTTTTTCTCCGGAGAAAGTTTTAGTTCTTTATTCCTCAATTTTTCAAGTAATTTACGGTTACGGGTAAGAATTTCACTTACCTCATTCATCGTATCTGCTCCTTGTACGATATCATCAAGACAATAGTAAATAGGATATGCTTCCAAGCCTGCAAGCGTCAGCTTCGTATTTATATTGTATCATATGCGACCTTTAATGCAAAACCTTTAGGATCACACCGAAGATTCACTTGATTGAATGTACTTAGAAAAACCCGGTGGTTGAAAAACCGCGGCCTCAACCGCTTGGATAAAAAGTACCCAAATGTTACTTTCATTAAAAAAATAAAGGCACTAAGTCATGTTTTTTCTTTAAAGTGTAAGGTTTATTCATCTTCTTGGTGTTGATATTTGTGAATGGCAAGGGGTGATTCCATTGCCCCTCCTTCTTCAACTTAAAAATATCTTTCTCTTTCTATCCCAGAGACTCTGTTGGTCACAGTACTTACTGTCAGGAGAATACATAATAATTTATTAATTTAATTTAATTTAATAACATATTTAAAGTGCTAATAACAGTGTTAGCCAAATATAGCACTGTACAATGTAATTGAATGTTGTGCATAATACAATTTAAAGATTTAAAATTCAAATTTATATAACAATAAAATCATAATTTCGTAGTTTAAATTTGAGTCATATAAAGTAAAATATAACAAGGTAAAACCACTAAAATAGCCCTAAACTTAATGATTAGATTGTCTAATAATAAAATATAACTATTTATAAAAGAGAACCATGTCTGAATTATTAAAACAGGATAAAACATTATAAAACTAATTGAAACTTAATACAAGAATGATGTCTAAAAGCCCAGCCTTCAGTTATTATATAAAGTAAGTAAGGTACTTAATGTAAAATTGTTTGTATCATCCTTATACAATAAATTTGTTTTCCTTACTCTGTGGGTTGGTACTCTGTATAAGATATTATTTACAAGGTACTCACTGTATAATTTATTTTCTAGAATGGACTCTAAAAATCTTAACGCCTGTTGTTCTTTTCTTTGCGATAAAAAGTTTAGATTAAAAACATCTAATATTATTTCATACAATAATATTGATACAAATGTAAGTGAAAACATATGTATTTTATAAACCTCTTTTGGACTCTTTCTATTTTATCATTATATTTTCCGCTAACGTTTAATCAAATCGCACTTGCGAATTCAAGTGAATAATAATAATAATAATAATAATAATAATAATAATAATAATAATAATAATATGTCATAATACAACTTTTGCTTAGGTTTCTCATGCCTATATGGTTAGTGCATCGAGTGTATAGTATAGACCCGGGTTCGGTTTCCAGTGGGAGCTCATATGGTTTGGATCCCACGTTATGCTATTGGTTCACGTCTTATTTAGCCTTACTGGTGACAAGGACACTAAACTCCAATCTAGTAGTTTAAATTTGACTTTCCGTAGTGTAATTATTATGACTAAATTCCTTAATAAGTTAAATGATTTCAAGGTAATTTATCCATTAATTAGATGCATTTTTTATCTTTTTAAGGAAAATATGAAGAGTGCAACTCAACTGGCTTGGCATGCTACGCTACTTTGATGGGTAATTATGTACTAATAATTTCAAAATAGCTCTAAAGAAAAATGGTCAGTACGGAAGTCAAAAAATGTTTATTTTCCTAGACCAAATTTTAGTAGCCTAGGCCTATGCATATTTTTATTTTATAGAAATACCAGTTAGTCAATTGTTTGAAATAAGTTATTAGTGAGAAAATGGGGTATTTATTAAGAACCTCTGCAGGAACACTAAACACATTGTGTTATTGAATACTCCTATGCAAGCTGCTTGCCTTTAGATCACTGGCAGAGTTATGGGAAAGGAAGTGGTGACACCCTCCACCAAAGGCTTAATATTTATAAGTTTATACACTCTAATTTAATCTGATTTGATGTATTTAAACGTATTATAATCATCGAGGAGGTAATCTGCCGTTCCATATAGGTCCTTAGTGCTTCTCACGCATTTTAGTATTGGGTTCTAAATGTCTATAACATCTGACGTTTCATTTTCCACTCCCTGTAGTAGGGTTTAACGCTTCACTAGTGAATGATGTATCATCAAGTCTTAACTTGAATATATCACTTCGATTCTCGACACTTCAGGAATGAAGTAAGTGCAGTAAACAGCAGTAACCATCTTTTCATCTTGTACTTTTCTTTAACAATTTTAAAAGTATTTACATTTATTTCTGTGATACGTTTATCTAGTGAAAATCGCCAGATCCGAAATTCATGATAAAACTTATATCAATCGCGTTAGTGCTACGTTAATTTTGGCTAGTGCTACAAGTACAACATTAGTACTCCTACGTACGTAAAGTTACTAACAAATTAAAGTGATGATTCCTGCTTGACGTCAAGCTAAAATCGCCACTTTTTTAAATAAGCTATGCAGAAAAAGAAAAAGGTGTTAATTATTATTGTCACATTAATGCTATAAGCAGAATGTTAATGCTCTTGCACACGCCAAGTTATTCTTACATTAAAATGGAGATAAAGCCAGAATCGGCACATTTACAAATAAGCTTTGCGGGAAAAGAAAAAGCTGTCAGTTTCTAGATATTTTTGATACATTGCAAAGATAATGGCCTTCGCATTGAGATAATATCCTGAGAGCCGTAGACAAAATGAGTTGTTTTAATACCACAAATTTTTGTTTTGTACGAATAAGTTATTTACTCATATGGTAATGTATACATAACATTTAGGATAGCGAACATGGTATTAATAATATTAAGAATATTTTTTCTAATTCCGTTGAATATAAAATATCTATCCAATGATATATTAGTATTCGCTCCATGTTTATATCAACTCTAAAGACCAACTAGGAAAACATGAACAACTAAGTGAATTTCTTCTTCATTCCTTAATCTTTCCTTTATCCACACAATCTGTATTTTAATTTATTTTTAGAGAATCGTTCTCAGAAGCCCAACGATTCCATCGTATGTTTACCAACCTGTGATGAAGAAAATTTTGAATCGACTTTCGTGCTAAAGGGAGAGTAAGTCTGAAAAATTTTATTTCTAATTCGTTTTAAGTTTTATTTCAATTTAACATTATTAATTAAGTTAGAAAATTTAGATGATGTAGATGTCCAAAGCACGTACTAAAAAATATGGCTTAATCACATTGTTGGAGTGATAAAGTGAAGTCAAGTACAACATTAGTCTAAATAACTTTCTGTGGCAACTAATTTTGCCTATTAGGCAAGTTTTGAATCATTATCGTCTTAAGAAAGATAGTCCGAAAGTGCATTCTTGCCTGAAAATGCAAAACAATTAGACACCTTTATAAAGAATACTTGAGTACACACCTAGTATTTTCCACTAAACCTCAGATTTACATAAACCTTTATCAGGTGACATTATGTCGGCGGATAAGAATTATTTTAAAATATTATATAATAATTAAATACCCAAAAAGATATTTTTTCAGTGGAGGCTAATTATAATTTCGATTCTTTAACAGGCCATCCGAGGAAGTTCCGAATGGTGTATTTTATATCATGGCAATGTTTCCAACTGTAAGATATAAAAGAGATGTTGTATTTGGAAAACTTGAAATATTAGGTAGGTAACAATGTAGATTTACATGAAATGAATTCAATTAAAATCCTTCAACTATAGATATAATGGTTTAAGGTAACATCTATGAAGCTGAAGTCGGAGATGCAATAGACAAAATGAAAAATTAAATGACCTTTGGTCCTGATAGCATGCTGTGTTATATTTTTAAGGGTTGTAAAGAACTTCTAGTTAAGCCTATTCACTTAAGAGGCTTCGTCCCGGCGAAATTAAAATACCGCTATTTTTACAGTAATTATATGATACCTTCCAATAGATAAAATATAATCGAAATGTGGAACAAGAGCGCCCTAGATTTACAATACCATTTTACATTAGATACCGTTATCACGACTCACTTATCTGCTTTCGATTTCGAGTCATTTATTTTCTCGTTTCTAAACGGCTGAAAACGGAAAACCACTAGTTGACTTGTGATAACGTTAGCTCATGCAAAATAATATTGTCTAGGGCGCTCTTGTTCCACATTTCCATTATCTTTTATCTATTGGAAGGTATCACATAATTACTATAAAATTAGCGGTATTTTAATTTCACCAGGATGAGGCCTCTTAATTTTTTAACTGTCTTTGAATCAAGACATTTTTAACAAAACTTAAAATATCAGCGGTATGCCAAGGTCATGAAGTTAATCCAGTAATATTAAAACAAGATCATACACCAATTAATCTGATACCTTCTCCTGCTAAAATATTTGAAGCAGCTATTCATAAGCATCTGTTTAATCATATTTCTGCATGTTTATCGAATTCTCAATATGGCTTTAATCGCAATAGATAAATTCTTTTGCAATTTGCTGATTATAAATCAAGAAATTAATGATTGTTTCGATAAAAGTTCTCAACTAGATGTAGTGTATATATTAAGGAATAAAAATAATTGATAATTACTTTGGCAGACAAGTGAATTAGATTTAGAATCTAATAATGGATGTAGTAACTCCTGGTAATAATGTATTATGACTATATTATAGGTGTTATTTCTTATTTAATTTTGATTATTTGTGTCTTAATTGGGGTTGAATTTTTAACTCTATTAGAGCGAAAGGTTCTAGGATATATTCAGATCCGGCGGAGGCCTAATAAGGTACGGATTGGTGGCTTGCCACAGCCTTTCGCGGATGCAATTAAGTTATTTACTAAGGAGCAAGTTTTTCCTACTATATCTAATTATTATCCTTATTATTTAGCTCCCGTTTTTAGTTTATTTTTATCTTTATTATTGTAATTAAGTATCCCCTACTTAAGTATTATGTTGACCTTTTCTTTAGGGTTATTGTTTTTTTGTGTGTGTGTGTGTGTTGTACTACAATGAGTGTATATACTGTAATGATTGCTGCCTGATCTAATTCTTCATATATACTTTAAACCAGGTTTTGATCTGGTTGGTTATGGTACGTGTTGATCTTATTAGGAAGCTGAGAGTATTTGGTATGTCGTAGGAACTAATCAAATGATTTCATTCATATTTAACTCAAACAACTCAATATGTTGTTTTTAATAATATTACACCTAAGCAATATGTAGTACATTCGGAGGTACGTCAAGGATCGAATTCGACACCTTTGCTTTTCCTTATAATGATAAATGATCTATTTGAATCTTCAAAATATATTTTGTACTTAATATTTGCGAATGATACCAAATTATAGAGAGAAATCTCCAAAAGAAATTATTGTAGTGTTAGAATCGGCGAGTAGTAATGAATGGTGTAGCAGAACTTAATATTTCTAAATATTATGTAATAATTTTTACTCTTAATGAAAACTGTAATATACTGTATGAAATCATACGTTAAAGAGAATTATAAAGATCAAGGAGTTTGGTTTATGAATTCGAAATTTAAACATCATATAAATATAATAAATAGTAAAGCTTTTAAAATGGTGGATCTTATTAAGAGATCAAGCCATTATATTAAATACGGAGACACCTATATTATCGTTATATAATACTCTTGTTTGATCAAAACTCGAACATGCATGTGTAGTTTGGGAGTTTCTATCAATATCGAGTTGAGTTGATTTTGAGTTTATCGTTCCGTTCAGCAGTGAGGCTATATGAGATGTGGACCTACTGATTAACGTGGAATCCGAACCACATGAGCTCCTGCGGGGAATTCAACCCGGGTCTCTCACGCCAAAGGGCGCGTACGCTAACCGCTTAGCCACGAAGGACCTCTCAATCAATATCGAAATCAATAAATGGGGAAATTTTAAATTAAGTTATGAAAATATATTGCTTTTAAAATATAGGTATCCAACTAAGGAATGTTTCTTTTGATATACTTTTGAAAAGATTTAATTAGTTTTCACTTGAAAATGTGAGGTTTCTATAGCATTATAATTGAAAAACTAATTTATAACAAAGACGATAACGTCATTATTAAGAATATTACTTATTGTCCTCGGAGAAACCTGAACGACGAAACGTGTTTTTATTTGCCTAATAATAGAATATAGATAAATATGCACTGTATGAATTATATGATGCGAGTAATAGAATTGAACGTATAGGCTTATATATATATTTCAGTTTGGGTTTAAGATTCTTAAGTGTGTTTTGAGTTGTTAATGGACAAATTGTACAATATGTTTGTGAAAGGGGAAGACTTTGTTTTCAGTTTCATGATAAGAATAATAGTTATATATTTAGTGTTGCGCATTTTTATTTACAGATGATTATATATACATTTTTCTACTTTGGAATTGCCTTTGCCGGATCAAAGAATAACTTCATAACGAGCAACTACATAATTTATACTGTTTGTAACGCCCCTTCCACCTAGTATTCACAGAAAGCTTCCAGTCCGACAACTATTACCATTCAAAGTAATAATAATAATAACGAAAAGAATAATAATAATCGTCAGTCCGAATGCAATCCGATAACACCTAGTCGATGGGACTTGGGCCGGAAGATTTAGTTCTCCATCGTACAATTTGTCAGTGTGAAATTTTAATTATTATTCCAATATTTCCAAATATCACAGAAAAATCTAACATATATAGAACAAATATTATATATCAAATAAATAACCACAAAAGAAATTCAATTTTATATAACAATTTTATTAACAAAACTAGGATTGTGTATTTACACCATTGCGTTAGAATAATGTAGATACACTAACGAAATAACATAACAAGAAAAATATTTAAAAAATAATACTAATGGAAAATCTGAATGATTATAATATGCAAAAAATTTCTTTAATATTCTTGAATTCTAAACAGAATAATAATTTCAAAATTTATTCCTCAAAAGAAGATTCTATTTCTTAAGAAAGTATAACCGAAATGATTTAAGTTAATTTCCTCTTAATTTCAAAGATTATTTTCAATGTAATTCTATCAACGTTACTTCAAATCTGTCTTCATAAAGTAAAGTGATAATTTAACAATCTACTAGCGCGCTTCTAAATTCTTCACTTTACGAAAACTAACAAGATCCAAGTTAATGACAATTTAATTTCAACCAAATAAGTATATATCGAATCTCTTATGCTGTAATAAATAATTCTTCTTTCATTTAAACTCTCAGTCTTAAATCTAGAAGAGTAGAATGAAAATGTTGAAAACTTCAATTCTCAATTAAATATATATAATTGATTAACATTTCAGTCAACTCTCAGTCAATAATATATTCATATCACTCATTAACTTTTCGATAAATGTGGGATCAGAAGGCGAGAGGAAAATAATTTGCAGTCTGTTTTTTCGGCAAAAATACTCTGCAAACTCAATATGTACCCAATATTAACTGTAAACTGAAAAAGGAACCAATTTAATCTGGAAACATTGGAATTATAGCGATTTTACCAAAAAAGGTGATGTTTGTTCCCCCTTACTACTTAGCACTCCGCGAAAAATCAAAATTGCAGAAAAATCTGGGAATTAACGAAAGGGTGAAAAACGTTGGATTTGCATTAGCAATACGACCTGGAGTGAGTCACAAGTCAGACAACCGGACAAACAAAAAATTAAACAAGCCACAGCGAATATTTGGAATAAGTCAGAAATTTCACTCACCTTGACTTGTTTCGAATACGGATACACCTTCAATGTGTTAACCTCTCTCTCTTTAAGTAATATGGCTTCAGTCTGAGCTTTTCTGGTATTTGAATAAAATCAAATTGGTGGAAAAACGTCAGTTTTCTTATGTAACGTAATTCCTCACAAAAATCTTTCCGTGCCTTAGTTTCCTCACAAAAATGTAAAGCATGAAAGATTTATTACTGATTTTTGAGACAACTAAACCAGCTAATGTCCAATAGGAATTACTATTAACGTGATCTAATCGGGATTTTACTTGGCACAATAGGCCCCGCACAACACTGCCCTTTAAATGCACTATTTCTCTGCACAGAATTAAAAGAAATTGAGAACATAAGCTTATAAAGCAAATATCTATCTGTGCTATCAATTCACAAGCATTTAACACACTTTCAAAGAAAGCTTTTACACTCCGATTCACTTTCATAACTTAGTAGCCATAAAAGAGGAAAGAAAATGAGCCCGTTTGACTTGCCACTAAGTTAGCTTGCATGAATTGAAAAATCAAGGAATAAAACATTCCTTTTTCCACTGATTACTTTGTAATATATAACTGACATTTCACCAATATGATTTTATCGATAGACGTCGATAATACACACATCACAGTAACAAGAAGAACAACAGTGAACTATTCTCAATAAAGAGAAACCCAGTCGAAACGAAACTACAATCCTTCGGCTGAACAATCTTCCGGCTATACAATACGAATTTAAGTAAAGTAGAAGCGGAACCTACTTTAGCTTGTAGAGTCGGATACGTTGACCACGCCCCCTATCGCGACTGTAATCTTTTCCTCTAACAGTCTTTCCAACTGTTGTTACCTCAAAATTCCACATATTTATATGATTTTTTCTTTCTACTTTTAAACTTTTTTACTTTTTCTTTTCTTTAAAAAGAAGAACATAATAAACCAAACCAATGATTCTCACATATTCTATAGTGACTCTTACAACATTTTATGATTTACTCAATCTATTTTCCAGTGCTTTTATCCTTTATTAGTATGATTACTCTTGTGACGCGTCCATATTCGTCGGCCTCATTCCGCACGAAGACGACACGGCACATCCACCAACCCTTTACAAAAAAATTCTTATCCAGAATTTTTTAATAATAATGGAATCTATAAATACAGAAAAATATCATTAACATACAAAATACAATTAAATATTTCATGAATCTACAAAAAATATAAGTCAAACTACTACATTATATAATATACAAAGATAAAATTAATTATTATATACAATACACTATTTACAAGATTTTCTGATAATCACGGCCGTGATTAAAATACATGGATCAATATTTACAATTGAGTAGTAGCACTTATATAAAATTTCATTATATACAAATAAGTAATATTTACAAGTTTTCTTTACCATTGTTTCCAATTTTCGCTTCCAGCATTTCATTTGACTTTTTAATTCCTTTGGACCCGCTAAATCTTAATCTCGGAGACGTGACTCCGCTTGTAGGAATCAGGAGTATCATTCTCTTCCGAAATTAGAACAGTATTTGGTGTCAAGAATCTTCTGACTATAAATGGTCCATTCCATTTATCACTGAGTGATTTAGCAACCTTGTCTTTCAAAGAAGATTTCACATGCGATCGAATTAATACTTTGTCGCCTATCTGCAACGCTACTTCTCTTCTTCTTTGCAACATAATTCGTTTTCTTCTAATCCAGCTTTTTTCCATATTCTTCATCGCATCCGACCATAAAGCTTTTGTTGACTTTCCAGCAATATCTGCTTCCGAGTTGTCCCATCGATTTTCTAATGGGGTGTAAGAAGGACGTCCTAGAAATATTTCGATAGGGCGCATCTTAAGACCGGAATGCTCGCTAATATTGAGCGTATACTGAAGATCTGGTATTAGAGACGACCAAAGATGTTACTTGTCAGCAAAGTAAGGTCGAATGGAGGATTTTAGCGTTTTGATAAAACGCTCCGCAGCGTTCGCTTCAGGGTGGTATGGACTTAAAGTAATATACTTTATCCCCAACAAGAATTTCTTAAAGAATTCTGATATAAACTCAGAAGCGTTATCGGTGGAAATAGTTTCTGGATATCCTATACGACTGAAAATATCAGACATTTTGTCCACTATCGAGGTTGACGATAACGATCTCAATTTCTCTAGCACTACAAAACTGCTAGCATTATCAACCCCAATTAATATGTACTTAAATCCCTTTGAATTAGGCAATACACCAATAATGTCAAAGTACCAGTGTGATCCGATCCTCTTGTTATATTCTGATATCAGTAACCCCATTTTCCTTTTATTCTCTTCCTTTGAAATCTGGCACCTATGGTAACATCTCACAAATTCAGCCACTTCCTCTTTCATATTCCCCACGTGAATCTTTTCATTAGTTTCTTTAGAGTCCGATATGTACCAGCATGACCTCCTACAAGCTTATCCTCATGGCAGTACTCTATCAGAACTCTTCTTAAACCTTAGGGATAAAGATCTTAAAAGGGTTATGGACTGAATTAGTTTTCTTCATAAGAATCTTTCTATTTAAAACAAAACCAGAAATGATGTCGCCATTTTCTAATCTATTATTGCTTTCAATTCTGGATCTTCTCTTTGAAGATCTTCGATTGGTTCCTGTATCAGAGGCAACTTCCATCTATGAACTAATCTCAACTTGTTATCAAAGGCCGCTAATCCCAAAGGTCCGTCTATTAAGCTAAACTCAAAAGGGTCGTAAACTCTTGTGAGAGTGTCAGCTATAACGTTAGCTGCAGATCTAACGTGTTTAATCTTAAATGAAAACTGACATAAGGTCTCAACAAGAGGGCCATACTTTAATAGACGCTTTGAGTTGCTTAATATCCAAGTCAGGGCCTTGTTATCCGTCAGGACATCACATTCTTTAACGAAATAGTGTTTAAATCGGGACATACCTTTTACTAGGCTTATAAACTCTATTTCGTATATGCTTCTATGTTTGTCTGCTTCTGATAATTTTTTACTAAAGAAACAAACAGGTTGAAGTTCCCCGTTACTGTTCTCTTGAGGCAAACAAGCAGCTATGCTTTTTCCTGATCCATCCACATTTAATATAAATCGTTTATTTAGATCTGGGGTCTTTAATACAATATTTTCCACCAATATGTCTTTTAATTTGTAAGGAATCCTTTGGTGTTAAGGACTCCAGACAAATTTATTCTGAGGAGATTTTAATTCACTGAGAGGTCCCATCAGTTCCTGGAGCTCAGGAGCGAATTTCGCGTAATAACTGAAAAGCCCCAAGATCTTCATAAGATCTCTCCTCTTCCGTATGGTATGTTTCTAATTGCTGAAACCCTAGCAGGGTCGATTTCCATCTGATCTCCGTTAATAATATAACCTAGATAGTTAATCTTTGTCTGAAAGAACAAACATTTATCCGGAGATATGGTAACGTTAAATTCTCGAAATATTTCTAACACTCTTATTATAGTATTTTTATGCTCTTATATAGTATCTGAAAATATGAGAACATTATCAAAATATGATCGTACTCCTTCCCTTTCCAAATCTCCAAGTATTTTATGCATCACTCGGTTAAGAATGTTACTACCAGTTTTAATACCTACTGGGACTCTCGTAAACTGAAAAAGACCCTTTGGCGTAACAATTGTAGTGATGTCACGTGAGCTAGAATCTAGTACAATTTGAAAATATGCTTTCTTTAGATCTATCTTTGAATAGAATTGCTTGCCTGATAAGCCAGCTAAACATTCCTCTATGTTCGGAGACGGGAAAGGATCATTTACAATCAGTTCATTAGCTTTAACAAAGTTCCCTACAATTCGATAACTATTATCCTTATTCTTAACCAAAAAACAACTACTAGCGTAGTTCGAATGGTCAACTTCAACTAAAATACCCTGCCTAACTAATTCTGAAATTTAAGCATCAAATTCTTTCTCTTTATTCTTAGGAACAGGGAACGGATTTTGCTTAAAAGGTTTGTTTTCAGCTAGATATAATTTGCCTATACTACCCTTAATACATCCGATTCTATTGGTAATTACATCAGAGTTCTGATCCTTTACCGAACCCATGAAAGAATCTATATCAGGATTCCGAAAACTCCACGATTCTCGATTAGTTTTTCACCTGTATCTTTTCTGGATTTTTCACCTGCGGGAATCGAGCATAATTGTTAACTGAATCTCGATTAATTTCCTCCCCAATATACTTCTTATTCTTCTTTAAGAAGGCGTGGAATTTCTCTGACTGCTCGACGTCCACGTCAGAAGCTTCCGAAGAACTAGATGGATCATTGTTCTTAACTTTAGAAGTTGCTATAGGAACTGAAACAACGTTCTTCTTTTCTTTTTCAATCACAACACTATGTTCGCTCTTAATCTGTTGTTCATTTGCACCATCTACAATGTTTTTCTTCGCCTTCTTTTTCTTTCGCTTCTTCTTCTTCTTCGATGGTTTCTGTTTCTTAACATTGGAATCCTCCTCTGAACGGTTTAAATCTGGAACAGTCTGATAACCAGTGTCACACTTTATATCGTCTTTGGAAATGTTCTTATCTTCTATGTCACCAACATTTGTCGAAATCATCGCTAAGTCCACTGAAGATCTACGATGTAAGCAATCCTGGTCATTGTCCACTGACTTATGGAAAATGGAAGATGTTTCTGGACAACCCTGATCAGTATCCAACCTCCGAATTTGCTGGTCAACACTAATGCTGTCTCTCGATAACTTTCCCTCAATTAAATTTCGTAGCCCAAGAAGCTGCGAAACATCAGGAGCATTTACAGTTACTAAATATTTTTCCAGATGTTGAAGATCGAGGTCACACTGCACACCCTTTTCGTTATGACGGATTGAATACGAATCTGCCCTAATAAACATAGAAGATATTCCAGTTGATTTAGTTGCTAAGTTCTTCTTTCGAAACTTTCCACCAGACCATTCTTGTTGATTAACCTGTTCACCAGATCTAAATCCCTTTCGAAGTGATTCAACAAAATCCCTGCGATAATTAAGTCGCACACGCTTCTTTCCATTACACAGAACCAACAAATGTTTATCGTAACCTACTAACGCCGACGTTGAATGCAGATATGGAATTCCCAATAAACAGTCGCAAGGAAGATTATCAGTTACTCTAAATATCACAAATTGAAAAAATTCGGATAAATTTATCACCAAAGTCACCTCTTCATCCGTAACAAAGTTAAGACCAGAAGGCGCATTGATGGTTCTTTCTCCCACCTTACGAACATGTTCTTCCACATTGCTTCTTTTCATTAAGTCTCGATTAACTAAATTGAAGCTAGAGCCCCCATCAACACAAATATTTGTTAATATATTATTTATTTTCCAATGACGAATGTTGCCACAAATCCGTCCATTTCTGATGGGACACTATTATTCATTTTAACTGGAGGAACATATCGATTCCTATTAAAGTTTCCATGAAATCTTGAAGCATCCGAAACCCTAAAACCATTCTTCATGAGATTCGATTGTACATTAGGTAAAGTAGAATTCGGATTACTATTAAAATTTTTTTCTTATTTATTGAAGAACCTATATTAGAACAGGACATTTTCTACTTGCTTTTCTTACTCCCCAGCAATTTAATGTACTCTATTTGTTCTCTATTTTGCGAAACATATTGTTCGGATATCTCTAGCAATTCCTGTCTATTAGCTGGACAATAATAGTTTAACATCCGAAATCGTTGATTCGGATTCATGCCATTTAATATGATACCTACTAGTTGACCTTCATTTAAACCGAGTTGTAAAATATCCATAGATATTACGGATTTAACATAATCGTTAATTAATTCTGTCAATCCCTGTTTTCTATAGACCTTTTCATTTATTAGTGAATGCAAAACTGTGGGTGTAATATATCTAGACATAATATTATTCCTAAAATAAACCCAATCAAAGTTATTATTCAAGGCTGATGTAACTTCCTTTAATATTATACCATCACATTTAGAAAGAAGTACTCATAGAATCATATTAAATGAATAGCTAGTATCCATTAATATTTCTTCGATTTTAAATAACATATCAAAAGTTTGAATGCTATTATTTCCACTAATGTTCTTAAATTCTGACAGTTTATTCTCTAAATATGTTAAAGATTTATGATAGGTTTATTTAGCCATCAGCTTATGTTCTAAATTAAGATCTGAATACATATGATCTTGTCTATTGATAGGTAAGTTATTAACCCTATCACCTTCGGAAATATTCTGGTTCCTATAATTCGGATTACGACCATGCATTCCAAGACTAGAATTATTTAAACCCACTTTCGGAGTAGAACTCAAAACATTAGAAACTCTTTTGTAATAGTTTCCTAGATTAAGATATCTATTCTGTATACCAACTCGTTCTCCTGAGTTACTACTAGAAGAAATATTCTGAATGTTTCTACTCAAAGGCGGTTCCGAAAAAGTCACTCTAGGATCGTTTCTCGCAATATGACTATTGGATGGATTAGCCATACGACTGGCTCTATCTAGATCAACTGAGTTCATCAATGATTGATTATCCATATTATTAATAGGAACGCTAAACGATCTTACATTAAAACTATTAGCTAATGGAGGAGTAAGTTCCATGGTAATATGACCAAAACTTCGATCTAAACTAGGGTAACCAGTAGCATCTACTGTTAAGAAATCTGCATTCGACATGTCAATACTAACATAGTCTTGTCGAGACTCCATAATTTGATCTAGATTTAAATAATGAATGTTATAAGGAACAACAAAACAATATAAGAATAGTATACTATAACTAAACATATACAAATACTACTTTTATCTACTCTACAATAATACTAAGATGGAAATCTACTCGACCAAAGCAACAACGCTGGAAGGAAAATCGAAATTGTTCAAATATTCCAATAATTATAATAATATATACAAAATTTTTCAAAGGCTGGAAGAATATTTCTGTCATAAATTCTTAAACTCAGTGAAAAATAATTATATTCTCAATTTCATTAAATTGATTAAGTCACTATAATTTCTCAAAAAGTATTCTATATTTAATTCTGTATTCCAAATTTCAAAAAAAAAAATTGGTGGAATTATAATGTTGGAGGATTTTTAAAATCTCAATTTCAAAATATTTGAAGTAGTACAAAAATTTTTTTAAAGTATAATTCAATACTCAAAGAAATTATTAGAGACTGAGATCTATTCTAAATATTGACAATAACAACAATATTCTTAAATAAATATAAAAACTACTTGACTTGTATTCGTATCTTGTAACGCCCCTTCCACCTAGTATTCACAGAAAGCTTCCAGTCCGACAACTATTACCATTCAAAGTAATAATAATAATAATAATAATAATAATAATAATAATAATAAGGAAAAGAATAATAATAATCGTCAGTCCGAATGCAATCCGATAACACGTAGTCGATAGGACTTGGGCCGGAAGATTTAGTTCTCCATCGTACAATTCGTCAGTGTGAAATTTAAATTATTATACCAATATTTCCATATATCACAGAAAAATCTAACATATATAGGAATAAATATTATACATCAAATAAATAACCACAAAAGAAATTCAATTTTATATAACAATTTTATTAACAAATCTAGGATTGTGTATTTACACTATTGCGTTAGAATAATGTAGATACACTAACGAAATAACATAACAAGAAAAAATATTTAAAAAATAATACTAATGGAAAATCTGAATGATTATAATATGCAAAAAAATTTCTTTAATATTCTTGAATTCTAAATAGAATAATAATTTCAAAATTTATTCCTCAAAAGAAGATTCTATTTCTTAAGAAAGTATAACCGAAACGATTTAAGTTAATTTCCTCTTAATTTCAAAGATTATTTTCAATGTAATTCTATCAACGTTACTTCAAATCTGTCTTCATAAAGTAAAGTGATAATTTAACAATCTACTAGCGCGCTTCTAAATTCTTCACTTTACGAAAACTAACAAGATCCAAGTTAATGACAATTTAATTTCAACCAAATAAGTATATTTCGAATCTCTTATGCTGTAATAAATAATTCTTCTTTCATTTAAACTCTCAGTCTTAAATCTAGAAGAGTAGAATGAAAATGTTGAAAACTTCAATTCTCAATTAAATATATATAATTGATTAACATTTCAGTCAACTCTCAGTCAATAATATATTCATATCACTCATTAACTTTTCGATAAATGTGGAATGAGAAGGCGAGAGGAAAATAATTTGCAGTCTGTTTTTTTACGGCAAAAATACTCTGCAAACTCAATATGTACCCAATATTAACTGTAAACTGAAAAAGGAACCAATTTAATCTGGAAACATTGGAATTATAGCGATTTTACCAAAAAAGGTGATGTTTGTTCCCCCTTACTACTTAGCACTCCGCGAAAAATCAAAATTGCAGAAAAATCTGGGAATTAACGAAAGGGTGAAAAAACGTTGGAATTGCATTAGCAATACGACCTGGAGTGAGTCACAAGTCAGACAACCGGACAAACAAAAAATTAAACAAGCCACAGCGAATACTTGGAATAAGTCAGAAATTTCTCTCACCTTGACTTGTTTCGAATACGGATACACCTTCAATGTGTTAACCTCTCTCTCTCTTTAAGTAATATGGCTTCAGTCTGAGGTTTTCTGGTATTCAAATAAAATCAAATTAGTGAAAAAACGTCAGTTTTCTTATGTAACGTAATTCCTTACAAAAATCTTTCCGTGAATTAGTTTCCTCACAAAAATATAAAGCCTGAAAGATTTATTACTGATTTTTAAGACAACTAAACCAGCTAATGCCCAATAGGAATTACTATTAACGTGATCTAATCGGGATTTCACTTGGCACAATAGGCCCCGCACAACACTGCCCTTTAAATGCACTATTTCTCTGCACAGAATTAAAAGAAATTGAGAACATAAGCTTATAAAGCAAATATCTATCTGTGCTATCAATTCACAAGCATTTAACACACTTTCAAAGAAAGCTTTCACACTCCGATTCACTTTCATAACTTAATAGCCACAAAAAGAGGAAAGAAAATGAGCCCGTTTGACTTGCCACTAAGTTAGCTTGCATGAATTGAAAAATCAAGGAATAAAACATTCCTTTTTCCACTGATCACTTTGTAATATATAACTGACATATCACCAATATGATTTTATCGATAGACGTCGATAATACACACATCACAGTAACAAGAAGAACAACAGTGAACTATTCTCATTAAAGAGAAACCTAGTCGAAACGAAACTACAATCCTTCGGCTGAACAATCTTCCGGTTGGACAATCTTCCGGCTATACAATACGAATATAAGTAAAGTAGAAGCGGAACCTACTTTAGCTTGTAGAGTCGGATGCGTTGACCACGCCCCCTATCGCGACTGTAATCTTTTCCTCTAACAGTCTTTCCAACTGTTGTTACCTCAAAATTCCACATATTTATATGATTTTTTCTTCCTACTTTTTAAACTTTTTTTACTTTTTCTTTTCTTTAAAACGAAGAACATAATAAACCAAACCAATGATTCTCACATATTCTATAGTGACTCTTACAACATTTTATGATTTACTCAATCTATTTTCCAGTGCTTTTATCCTTTATTAGTTTGATTACTCTTGTGACGCGTCCATATTGGTCGGCCTCATTCCGCACGAAGACGACACGGCACATGTTTAACATTGTTAGGATTATCAAGTCTATGAGTCTGAGGTGGGCAGGCCATTTATTCAGAATGGAATAAGGGAGGACAATATTAAGATGAATCTCGCAGAAATAGGAATACAAAGTAAAAAAACTTGATCCAGTTGACTAAGGACAGAAGTCAATAAAGAGATTTCGTGAAAGAGGCATTGAACTTCAGGATATCATGGGCCATAGAGTTATAGTTAGTTTGTATTTTCCTCGGGACACTAGACAAACTTGGTGAAGAAAAATGACAATTAGGTTAAACCCGGGAGGTCTTGTCACCCTATTCTACTATTATAAGTTTCAAAGTAACCGGATATACAATTCTAATCTCGAGGGCCTCCAAATTTTGTGTGGAATGTCGCAGAGTTACGTTTAAAAATAAAATTTTTAACGGTCATATTTGTTGTTCCACATATCAGATATGGTTTTCAAATTGTAAGTTTACGAGTAGTATAATAAAATTAGCTTGTTCGTGTAGAGGTAGAACAATTACACAAGGGATTTGGTTTTCTACCATAACCAATTTTATTATAAAAGCTTTTGTTATAAAGCAATATAACACAATTACTGTATGTGTGGTTTTAAGACCAATAGGATTTACTAAGTAGTTAAGGTAATAGATGTTATTGGTCGTAAGCAGCCAAGGGAAGGATTTCTACAAAGTTCCAGCAAACTAGGTGATCGTGGCTAGGAACTTTTAGAATTCTAGGCAAGCTAAGACAGTAGATGGGCTTCCATAAAGCTTTAGGAAAGTTGAGAGGGCAGGAGTATTTATATCTTCAGGCAAATTTTTAGAGGTCTTGGCAAACTAAGACAGGAGTTGGACTGCCATAAAGCTTTAGGCAAGTTGAATGGGCAGGAGGTCTTATATCTTCAGGCAAGTTTTAGAGGTCTAGGTAAGCTAAGACAGGAGTTGGGTTCCCATAAAGCTTTAGGCAAGTTGAGTGGGCAGGAGGCCTTATATCTTCAGGCAAACTAGGAGACTTGGGACGATGCGTGGAGAAGTTTTATACCCTTTTCTTGAACAATGATGGTTCTGGTGTTCATTTCTTATTACATAATGAAATAGTAAGAACGACTTTTGTTGTTTGCTTTGTGTAGTAACTTGTAGTAAAAGAGCACGTGCTGTTGTTTATAAATATAGACAACATCTAGGACATTATATATAGAAAGTGTGTTTCAAAACAACACCGACAACATTTGGGAGGTGATTCCTGACACCAACATAAGACAAAAAGTATAGACCAACCTGGGTGCACAAATGCTTCCTTTCGGACTTGTAGACTGCCGAAAACATATAAAGAAAACAACTTTAAAGGTCCAAAGCTCCAAAACTATATGACCTATCGTAGTCGGGTGAAACTTCACTTAGGAACTAATATGTTTCCTATCCAAAAATACATGTTTCAGTATTCTAAGGTACTCATGCAACAATTTTTATAGAGGCAGTTTGACTACGGGCAAATAATTTCAACTACCTCCATAAAAAATTGTTGCGGAAGTATCGCAGGATTCTGAAACATGAATAAGGGCACGTACTAGTTCCTAAATAAAGTCTTGACCCGACTATGTTAGGTTCCATAGTATTGGAGCTATGGACCTTTAAGGCGATGTTATACCTTTTGCCACTGGTTTCTCAGTCCCCATAAGATAACATGTAAACTTTATTTCATGAATATCTAACGAAATATGGTACGTAACAACTTAAAATTTTTCATATGTATACAGAAAAGCAATAGAAATGAAATGATTGTTTCAATTTCACGCTTAATGACGTAGATCAAGAGTAATGAACTTTTTAAAGTAACATTGTAATGGACTATATATTGAAGGTTGTGTGTTCCAATGTGATCTTCGCGAACAGATGTTCTGCTGACAGGCAGGTATTTCCCTCCCCCTCTTAAGTCCTTTTCCAATTGGTGTGGTAGAACGCTGCGGGGTGCCACCCTCATCCCATTTCTTTCCTCCGTTTCTGCAGAGCGGATAGATTTTCTGTAAATGTTACAAAGAAAGAATATTTGCTTCCAAGACAATTTGAAATATTTGCTTCTTGCGATTTCATGCTGTATGATGTATACTGCGAAAACAAAGATCAGGTAGAGAACGCCAATTTCTTCATTACTAGTAACTCTAGTTAGATAATTATTGCTAACCACTAATTTCATATTAGTACGTTCCAACTCTTTGTAATAACACTGCCTCAACAGTAGAAAATAGGGGAGAGTATATACTTTGAAGAGGAGGATCAACAATTTGGTACAGATCATGGTTGAAATTTAGCTTTCCTTTGCAGCACTAAGTTTGTATGAGACGTTTGCATGGATACAAACTACAGAATTCCCTCTAGTAACTGGGATTTGAAATTCGTGACAGGTAGTTACTTCTACTTTCTGGCAACATTAGCTATTCAACACATATTTTTCTGGATGTAATAAAAAAAAATCAACTTTACTTCAAGCTAAATTCTACAGATTGAAACGATGGATTGAACCCGATGAACCAACTTTCCCGTGAATAAACATACATAGGTAACATTCTAAAAAATACAATAACCCTTCCCGTTTGTCTGTTTAGTGGCTAGCTCGCGCACCTTTGGATCACAGATCTCGGGTTCGATACCCGGCGGAAGAGCCTTGAAATATCAACAGATCACTAAGGACTCGGATTCCACTGAAGGCTCACGTCTCTTATAACATCGGTACAGAAAGGGAAACTAAACTCTAAACCCACCAAACCAACCAAGCTAATGAAGAACGGACATAGTAATGTCACTATAATTTAGACTACGTGAACGATTTTTTAAAGTTTTCATTATGGTAATAAATATAAGTGGAACTAGGGCCTCGAACATTTCTAGATCTTGTTACTCGAAAATAAGCAAATATAATATATACACATGCTGTCAGGAAGTAACTTCGGGATGTGAATCCTCGGATGAAAACATGAAAAAGCCTATAGACCAACCTTGGTGCACAGCTGCGTTATTTCAGATATATTGTCCACAGAAAATTGGTCGTAACGGTACAAGAAAGCAACAACTCGAGCAATATTTTGGAGTTTTCCGAAAACGCCTTAAAGTTTTGTTGTATTTGACAGCAACATAATATGATTTAACCTAAGAAATTTAACCGAAAATGTTTTTAGTACGGTGACCCGTAACTTTCATTTTATGTTCTCGTGTAAGGATTAATTTCCTTAAGTAATTTGATGTCGTTTTCGAACACCCTGTGAACATACATAGCGAGACCTCGGGTCTCGAACTTTATACCTATTCCACTGTAGGGATGGATACGAGTGAGTTTTCTTTGAAACTCGACTCGACTCGAAGCAGACATTTTTGAGCTCGGCTCGAAAAATTTCCTCCAACTCGACTCGAATTCAGGTCGAGTTTCGAGTCGAGTCGAGTCGTGTGTAGTTTCAATTACTATTTTTAAGTATCCAACATAGATAATAGGTCAATGATACTACTACTACTTATATTATTATTATTTTATTATTATTATTATTATTATTATTATTATTATTATTATTATTATAACATCATGTATAACCAAGAAAGTAGGCAGGGGTGTACCTGTATACTAAAAACTAGTTGACTTCCGATCTCGGTCGCCGAGAAGTCTTCAAGAGGCAAGGACATTGTTCACGAGGATCTGGGTTTGAGTTCCGGAGAAGCAAGTATTCAGGCCCGAGCCAAAAATTGTTAAACGTTATAGGGCGCCGGTCAAACATGTTCAAAACTGCTCGGCTCGGGTCTAGGGTTGTCAGTGGCTCGAGCGGCTTGGTTCATAGCTCATTCATTATCGAGCCGAACCGAGAAGTGAGCCAAGCCAACAGCTCACCCAACCGAGCCAACTCGAGCAATCGGCTCAGTTGAGCCGAGTCGAACTCCACTCGAGAAAATTACCTTTGACTCTACTCTAAACTTGACTCGAGTTTCGAGTCGATTCGAGTTTTAGCTCGACTGGTGCTAAAATTATCCAAAATTATCGAAAGATCCAAAATTATTTTCCTATTGAAGTTCATAGAATTTGTATGTGTATGTTAAACAAACAATTGATTTAAACCAATAAAATAATATACATGGTTCAGAACCAGAGTGAACTCAATTGATTCATATCTTTATTCACTTCTTATATTTATATGCAAATTAAATTAGGTCGCTAAATTATTGACTCTGTGAACTAACTTGGAGGAATAAAGTATATCTTCTGTACTTTGTACTGATTTCACTTGTGCAATTTTTTTTCTCTTCTTGTAAAGTGATTCTTAAAATATTCACAAGTACAGTACATGCAAGATCAGTACAATATATCTTTATCAGGTGTTCTCCGTGGATGAGTCTGTAGAATTGTCACTTTTGTAATCAGGCAAGGGTCCCAGGTTTGAGCCCAGCTAGAGGACAATTTCTCTCCGTTTCAAACCGAGTAATGGTTTGTAACCCACTTTAAACTGTAGGTCCCATCCTTCATAACCCCCCTGTTACATAAGAACGGGCTAGAAAAAATTTATTTCTATCCATATGTAATCTAAATAAATTAAAAGTTTTGTAGCCATGGCCCCTTAAAAAAAAAATGAATAACTGCAACTTGAGGGTGCTAATTTGACTGATCTCGGTCTCAATCTTAAGAAGTGACCGCAAACCGGTCTAACTCGAGGTCAAAGGTCAACTAGCTGTTTTCGCTCAGAATCAAGACTTTCATTACAAAAATGTGTTTTATACTTCCCGTTTTATCCCAACTTAGGCTCTAGCCGAATCTATCTTATTCCCTTAGCAATTTCTTAACTGTAATTGTGTGAACCAAATAACCTCTCAGATGTTTAAGGTGGATCACTAGTGTTCCCAGTGCTGTGCTTAACGCTGCTTACATACTGTGGCGTTGTCAGATAGTATCGAGTGTTTATTGATGCCAGATAATAAAGGAAGTAATCATGGAATTTTGCTTGGATACTTACTAGAGAAATTAGTTTTTGACCCTTATCACAATTCCACTTCTAAAACTCCAACGCTAGAATCCAGGAATTTTCCTATTGTGACTACCAAAGTAAACGTACAAATTTGGCAACAACGCATTATGGCGTTCTGCGCAAGTTTCGTCTCAAAATCTATTTCCTTAAGTGTAAATTAATATTTAAATAAAAAATGAAACATAACACGGAAAACGGTCAAATAATACATCTATTTCGTAATAAGATCGTTACGTTAAAACACTTTACACATACAAATAAACATTTCGTAAAACTGAGCACTTCTAGTAAGATCTTACAGCAAGTGCCATCTTGTGTGCTCATTGTAAAACGAATAAAATATTTTCTTTTATTTGTTACATTTTTCGATATCAGGAGAGACAACCAAATGAATCAGTGTCAGGTGTTGTAGCTGAAACATTACTCTATCTTATAGTACAATATTTATAATATGTAACGTTTCATTGCGCAGTAGTTAAGGCAATGAACTAAAATAGTACTGACTTCCGGGTGGTGATCCACCTTAAAATTTCTTATCCCTTATTACAAATCTAAAGTAGGTTTTATTCATGCAAATAATCTTATGTATTAGCTTCCCTAACTCACTCCTTTGTTCAGACACGCTACTCGGTTTGGCTTATTCAATCTTGAACAGTAATGAATGGGCAGACTAGTAAATAATTTGTGCTCTACTGGTAAATCATTTGTAAAACTAGTTTACATATGACCTCGAGTTTGACTTATTTTATTATTTAAAAAATAGAGGCCAGGATTATCCACAAGGTAAAGAAAATGGTTCAAAAAGAAGTAGCAGTGCCACGTGTACATCACGCAAAATAGTTTGGTTTCTGCAGTACGATATTTTCATAATTAATATTGAAACTGGAAATTGTAGTAGATTTCTACCACTTCCGGTTTCAGTAGAGAGATTAGACTAGAGACGAAATATATTCTTGGAACGCCTAATTAATTGCAGAAAACCGCTTCTTATCTATTACAGTTTTTATTCTATAGCCATTAAAGTTAAAATCGGAAGTAGTTGATTTCCACATCTTTTGGAAGACAGAATATAGTAGTTATTTTTAGAAAGCTGAATAGAAAGCAAAAACCCGCTTCATTTCTGTTCTATGGAGATCACTATTGAAACCGAGCTTTCAATTAAAGATCACAAGAGGAGATGAAAGGTACACCTGAGATGCTTGAGAGCTGCTCGATTGGAAGAAACCGTTTTCATCTATTTTTTACCGTTTTTGCTGTATATAGATCAATATTTATTGAAAACAGAAATTATAGTTGATTTGAACCATTGTAGGTTGTAGTAGAGTTAATAATAGAGATTAAATATATTCTTACGAAGGAGAAAACCGGATCTCACTACATATTGCCGTTTTCGATCTATGGTGATCAAAGTTCAAACCAGAAATGGTTTATTTAAATCACTTCCGGTTTGGGTAGGTGGTTTTAATGACAAATAAAATTCCTTATTCTTGACTATATTTTGACCAAATTTGGTGATGATCCATCAAGCAGTTCTTTAGTTGTTTCTTTTACTTTTTCTTTCTTTTTTTTCACACACGTGCACACACGGATATGGTAAATATATAAAGGAGTAGGTAAACCAAATTGTAGTTATTCAAAAACCAAACAAGGAAAACTTGGTTTTTGCCACCCCTGCATACAATTAATCCATTCTAACCACAGAAACGACGCACTGTCTGTTTTCTATGATAAATAATATAAAATGAAATGAAACCTATCCTTCCAGAAAACAAAACATAGGTAAATAAGAAACATTTAGACTTTTCTTCGTTGTATAGTTTTGAGTGGCAGAGAGGTGAAAGCTACTGCTTGGAAGAAGAATCCATCCGTTTCAAGAAAAAAAAAAAAGATGTAGAAAAGCAATTGGAAACATATGTTCGATACTGAGGTTTCAAAGATCATTATCTTTGTTCTACCAAGTATTTTGTTGACACTTGAGTCACTCCAGTTTCCATCAAAAAGGCAAATTCAGGTAGTTGCCGTCTGGGGCGGGGAGTGGTAAGGAAAACTGCTCAAGGCGTAAATGATTATGAAAATGGAGGGATAGACATGAGTTTCGCTGTTCAAATTGCCACAATGCATCCTTCCCCAGCATGTGTTCTTCAAAGAATTTTACCTGTAGTAATTTGTAAAGTATGAAAGTGGTCTTTTGATCCTTTACCTGCAATAGTGATTACCTAATTACGGAAGTAATTATTACAATTAATCTAAGTCATTAAGTTTAAAATTGAGATAATCACCTCCTTTGTATTGCTCTTTGGTATTCGTATAGAAAATTGCAAGTTTCTAAGTGCAGTATTTTGTAAGATATTTACGAATTAAATTTTACATGTTACCTTATGGAGATTCTGAAGCCTCTGATGATGGGTAGACACCCCCTTAAAGTTCATTTTTTCATGTTTTCTGCAGCTTATAACTCCGAAAGGAAGCATTTGTGCACCTAGGTTGGTCTATATTTTTCGTCTTGTCTTGGGGCCAGAATTATCTCCCAAACGTTTTCAATGTTTTGAAACAGTCTCTCTCTATATATAATTACTGTATTACTGTATTCCAATATAATAGTTACTGTATTACTTGTGCTGTTTATCTGCTTCCTAATTTCAGTTTCATTTGGAGGTATAGCTGGTTTCTTTTTTGGTTGGAGCATTATATCAATAGTGGAAATTCTGTACTTTACTCTCCAACAATGTTTTCTTTTTCTTCATGGACGATGCGGCTACCGTAAATTGAAAAAGAGACATGATACAGAGACAGTAAAGATACAAAGTAAAAAACTTCTGAAAAGTTATAAATACTTGTATCAACAAAAAAATAATAAAGTTGTGATTTTAGAGCGCAGTAATGTCACAATAACAGCATTTGCTGAAACAAGGTAAGTTTTGTTTTACTTTCTTTCAATCTCCAGAGTCTTCTTGTGTGTCAGAATTGTTTTATAAGTTAATCTAAAAACTATTGAGCTTTTGCGTAAGTGATGGGGTTAATGTCCTAAATCTCAGTATATGAATCGCAGCAGACCAGGCTTAACGTCATTTGACATCCGACTCTTGAAGCTAGTAGGCTCAATATTAATTGGAACTCTTATAATCACATGTAAAGTATTGTGTCGTGAAGATGTGTAAGCATTCCGTAAAACTGCGTTACATTTTAAAATTTCATTTCGATAAAAACGTAAATGCTACGCAGGCCCGTAAAGAGTTTTGTGTTCTTTTGGCAAAGATACGTTAATGGTTGAGCCGCTTTTGTTATGGAAATCCCGATGTATAAAATGCTCCTGGCAGTGAGTCATACAGTGGATCATATTCTGGTAAGTGTCGAGCAAGACTGCTGTGTAGGAAGTCTTAACCTAGCTAATGACCTAAATAGCAATCACAAAAGAGTGTTAAATTATTAAGATAAAGCTAACTAGAAAATGAACCTCAACGTTTGAGTGCCACATGATCTGACTCAAAAAAAAAAAAAAAAAAACTTGATGAATTTCTATCTACGAATCTCCACTAGTAGTGTAGTATTACAATTTCTTGGCCGATTGCTTGGACCTACACAGTCGACAATAAGAACAAGTGCACTTCAAGTCAAAAGAAGCGGCAGTATCTGGTCAACGGAATGGGTGTCGTAGCCATCCCATGTTGACAATACCAGACAGCATACATCTTTACCGATCCGCTAGAAAGTGGTAGAACTTTTGTGGGAACTATTAATGCATACAATGTTATAATTGGCACTTTATGCACGCTCGGATTTGGCACTATTATGCTATAGTAACAAGATTGGTTAACTAGAACACTGATTTCGTTTTCTACAGGTATAAAAGTGCAGCAGATGAGGTTAGGTATGAAGGCGAAAGTAAATATTGTGGTTTGGCGTTGTCACTAAATGTTTCAAAGTTTTCACTTCACCTTCTTCAACAGTCGTAGCTCCATTGTCACCACTAACTAGACCTAGTTGCTAGTCCAAGAATGCTAATCATGGTCTCTTGAAATTCCACAAGCATTTAGTTTTGTTCTCTCGACAGAGACACAAAATCACACTTCATGTCCTCCTAGTTTCCATATATGGTTAACCCGTCATACTCCGCCCTCCTCTTCCCAACGTGTACGTGATGTCAGAGAATCACAGATCGTTTCGTGAGTCGTAGATTTTAAAAGCTGGGGAAATTATTTGATTCTCATGCGTTGTAGCTTTCTGAGGTAATCGAAGTTCGAAGCCAAACCTCATCAAATAGGAATAAACAACAAATTTCAGCTTTTAAAATAAATGCAAACATAGTAATTTGACAATTTCTTATAACTGTTGAAATCGATGAAGGAAGCTTGAAGAGTGCCAACTGGACTCTCCAAGTATTCATAAATAAGCTCAATATATGAGCATTGTCCTCAAGTACAGTTTAGTGATTCGGCAAAGTCATGAAACGTAGCCAGACACAAGTAGAAAATAACACATTACACAAAGGTAAAAGTAATGAGCAAGGTTGGTGAAACATTATTATGGGTGAAAGGAATCTGATAATTCAGTAAGTTTAATAAACAAAAAGGTTTATAAAGTATTTTGAGGAAGCCTTAATCTACAAAATCCAAGTCTTGGAAATTGAAAAATAATTAAATAATTCGACGTAATAGATGAAGTAAATTTAAGTGTTTGTCCGTGGAATCGACCCAGAAGTCTCAAATGTAGAATATCTTACACTAGCATTTGTTTCGACCTCTATAGAACTCGCTGAATGATTTTAGTTTCAAAATACGCCTATCAAAACCACATGTCACATTTTTTGGACAAGATACCACAGATTTTCTGTAGCGATGAGATTATGATGTCGGCCATTGGCAGAAGGTCATCGTATAAAGTGTTATTTTGAACTAACAATAAATTTATTCTCAATTTTGACTACTAAAGGCTCAATATTTTTTAGACAACCTGATATTTTCTTATTTAATTGTATTAACACTGTTCTGTAAATGCTGATACTTCGTCGTTACGTTGTGATTTTTCATTGTAAAGATATTCGTTAGTAATGAAATTAAAATGCGTGCCATTTACAGATTAGTGTCATCAATGACAAAAATGTACCAAACACCCATTTCAGCACAAAAGTATAGTTTTCTTCATATTAATATAATGAAATATGTTGTTCATTGAGACAACGTTTTAGAGCTGATATTGCTTTCGTTTCATAATCGGAAGATCTCGGGTTCGAATCACGCTGCCGGCTATCAATACTGAGAGTTTTATACTTAAGAGTTACACTAATCAAATTCTGTGAAATTATCTTTAAACGTAGCAATCGGCTTCCAATGATGCTCCCTCCCGTTGTTTCTAATGTTAAATTGTTTATTGGAAATTACGTTAGCATGTAATTAAATTAATGATCAATTTGGATTCGCATTGAACTCATATTTCGTTAGTTCTGTTCAATATTGCAAAGACCGTATAACCACACGTACTGCAAGCCACATGTTTTCACTACAAATACGTGTTTTTACAATTGTAAACAAACTGTAGCAGACGACAGAAGGACGTTGCATCTCCAGGAAGAAACGAAAAGGATTCGGAAAACTACGAAGAAAGCCGACTACCCCTCCATGTGTCCTCCCTCCAAGAAGATGTCTATAAAAGAGGACGACGGAACCAAGAAGTTAACAGTACCAGTACTGATTGATAACCTACAATTCCTTTCTCCCGAGACCGCCATGAGTTACAGACATATCCTTTAATACCTACTGCCTATGAGCTACGGAGTATAACCAATCTACTCTGAGGCTGCTCTGGGCAAAGATAAATATCCTTTATTTCCCGAGGTCATATCGTGTGCCAAGTTACTTCACTCTTACTATACACTGTATTCATTTAAAGAGACTTAGAAATTTAGAAACACTTCGTAAACTTTTATAAGACATTTTATAATAAAAGGGTAAAGGATTAAATTCCTACAATATACATAAATATGTCAAAGAAATTATCTTTGAATATACCATGAGAAAGGTATAATGATTAAACAGAAACTTCATTAGTAAAACATGATTGGTAGATGACATCCCATTTGGTAGCAGATAAAGAGATTTGAAAGAAGCACTACTTAGTCTGAATGATAATCTACAGGAGAGGCGTAATATGAAAATTAAGTAGTCATGTAAATTTCATCAGGCTATGATTATAGTCTTCGGATCTAGACTATGACACTCCTTAACTTCATGTTAGTTTAGTAGTTGATTGAAACTACACTTAGTAATTGAAAACATTACGTGAATACTTTGCCTTCTTTATTTACTAGTAGGAAACGTAAAAACCTACTCTTACGAAGTTACGAGACGGCAGAGAAGGCAATACCTAAATAAGATTAGATTTGCTACCTGGTCGGGATACTTCAAGTATTGTATAAAGTAAACTGGGTATAAAAAGTTTTCAAATGGTTATCTACAATAGTCGGATAAAATTTTCTGCATTATTTTTTTTTCAATAGAGTTTTATTCATTTTCACATATCATATAGCATTTGCATGTAAAGTTACGTTGATTAGTTAATGAGTCAAGTTTTTAACTCTGATCGTTTGTACTGCAACACCCGAGACTACAATCCACCGGCCGCCATTGCACGTAAGTATCCATTGTCGTTATGTTATTAAAAATAAAATAGTACCTCTACTTAAATAAAACGTTGGTTGGCTGGTAGCATGAAGTTTTTTGTAGCCTCGAGGTTGGACTTAATGTTTAACGTGGAATTCAAACCACATGAGCTCCAACCGGGAATTAAAACCGGGTCTCCTTCTTCAAAGAAGCGTCCGCTAACCGTACAGTCAGAAGAGAGGTCTGAAATGAGACGGGAACGATTACTTTGGAATATGTATGTTTACTACCAACAATAGTGACATCATACGGCCGAGCTGTCATGTTTCTTTTCCACCCAAATTGTTGGTGACATCGTCGTTGGTAAATCGTTAAGTAGATATATAAAAATTCTTTTTGGTATATCTGTATTTCATTGGAAGTAAAAGAGTTAAGAATTATTTTTCAAATTTACTTTTTTTTTTCCTTTATAGACATCCAGTAATAGAGAGAGTGGCATCAGAAATACAGAAAGTTTTCCAAGTGGTGCAAACAGCTTGTGCAGAATACATAAAGTATTCCTCAATACATGGTGCACAATACATCCGAAACCCTTCATTACATTGGTTTATTAGGCAAGTATATTTAAAAAAAAATCTACAAAATGTTTATTTACAACGACAGATCAATAAGTAACCCATAACTATTTATATAGAAGAAAATGTAATAGGTAACACGTCAGCAGTGGCGTATTTACGATTTTGTTTCGGGAGGGGCTTTGCTAACTTTCGGGGGGGGGGCTTTGCCTGGAAATGTGAAAATTCTGCAAGATATTTTATTTACTTTACTATATTAAGTAAGATTTCGGGGGGCTTAAGCCCGGAAGCCACCCCCCTAAATACGCCACTGCACGTCAGGAATATTTACAAAGTAAATGCTCATATCTAAGGTACTTCCCAACATGTCTCCCTCTTTCAACTCATTTCTTCCATCATGGCACAAATTTTAATATAACCTATTCATAAAAATCCGAATTTCGCGATAATAGCTATCTGCTCACAACCGATTTGATTTCATCATCGGAACTGAGACGTTGACCGACCGTGAATTTCTTCATCTGTACAAAAAGTTGACAAACTGGAAATGTCAGTTTACGATTGTATAATGCGTCCTTGAACACTTTCCGCAGCAACTTCTGGGGTCTCTTATGAACTGAAGCAGAGGGATTACACTGCCATGACATTTCCAGTAAAATACATTTATTGGAAGTTTGACATTTCTAGTCTTAGTGTGAGGGTGTTTTTTCTTTAAACGTACAACGTAACATTCCCAATGTCGATTCATACGATGAAGTATTCCCAGTGGCCTTGAGTGTTAGAAAATCCACTAGGAGAACCCCTTGAGTATCTCAGAACACAATCACTTTTTCGCAGATTCAATCACCTTGACTTTTTTCTTGAACATTTATGTTTTCATCCATGCATTACCGAACAGGCCGCCGTGGCTCGGTGGTAGAACGTTCACCTCTGCTGTTTGGTGTCTTTGGTTCGATTCAAGCTCGCGCCAAGCGAGCTTCGAGGTGGATAAGCACAATTTCTGATGGTTTTCTCCCGTTGTCTCCTACTAAATTCATTCTTTCGTGTAATTTATTCAAATCATCGCCGTTTCCTTTATCCTACACGTCATAACCGTGAGACATAAAACTGAAATATTTCATTTCACTTGCATGGATGTCCGCTTCATTTCATGCTGTAGTGGTACGCACAAGACTCGCCACCTTTAGCGATACCTTCAAGGGAAGCATGTCCTTTTCAGCATACTGTACCAGATGACCTAGGCATACGCTATATCTTATGGACGTCTGTGAGATTCGTTTACACCTATCGAACATTCATTTACGAAATTTCAGTTTGCCATGCTACGAATGTTATCAGTTTACCATGTTATCATACACTACGAATTGCCTCTTCACGGCTGGGACATTCTGTTTGTTTGATACTGTTACTGGACGCCCAGGATGGGACAAATGTGTAAGGTTAACATGGTCCCCTTAAAAGAATGTACAGCATCTGGGTATTTTGCTACTTTCCTGTAAATTTCACTCGAGTATACTCCTGTTGCCTACAGAAAATCCATACAATCATCCGCGTACACGTACACTCATGTCCAAAATTATTGTCGCATGTCTCTAAATATGTTGCAGGAATATAATTTGATATCGAATTCACCCGGTATTTCTTATAATGTTAGTATGTGTATAATCGGCAAAGACACGTATGTGGAAAATTTCATGTCAAAAGAGCAGTAAATAAGAACAATAAAACGAAAATAAAACTTTCTTCTCCATTTAGCAACATTTTGTTTTACTCATTCCAATTTTCGTATTTATAATTCTTTTCCTATGAAATTTACCACAAATATACATTTCTCAATTATTCACATAGTATCAGAATTAAAAATGCCCTGCACAATCATTATCAAATTCTATTCTTACAAGAAGACAGTTATAGGTATGCGACAATTATTTTGGACATGAGCGTACATAATTTTTCTGTAAATGTCACTCCAGTATACTCCTGGTGCCTACAGAAAATGAACAATACCTCTCTGATCTTCACAAGTAGATGACTATAATACACGCATCGCCCTTGTTCACACTTCTACTGCTAGAAATACGCTTGGTCGAATTATTGCTGACTACATTGCAAATTTCAAAGTACTTCTCTAGCAACTTTCACTTCCCAGATTAGTATAATGTACCGTGAAAGAAAAAGATCGTTACCTATTGATCTATTCTCATACATTTTATTTTATAACTTACACCACATACGTTCCTATACGTTACTTATTGATCTTTCCTCGTACATTTTTATTCTATAAATTACGCCATAGGAGTAAATATTACATTATTTCCTCAACATTTCTTAGGTTTAAGAGGTATGCCTCTCCGGTACTCAGACTATCCTGACGCCTATACTACATGAAATATAGTATCAAGCATTGTAGTTCTTGTATACATTACTTATTGATCTATCCTCGTACATGTTATTCTATAACTTACACCACATACGTTCCTATACGTTACTTATTGATCT
Organism: Thermobia domestica; assembly: GCF_964235325.1. Lineage (NCBI taxonomy): Eukaryota > Metazoa > Arthropoda > Insecta > Zygentoma > Lepismatidae > Thermobia > Thermobia domestica. The sequence continues at coordinate 13,869,903 of NC_137454.1, read as the reverse complement.
ATCCTCGTACATTTTTATTCTATTACTGACCCCACATACGTTATTATAAAATTTTAACGAGAAGAGATTTTATGAATACACCACATATGTACCAGGCCTGTAGCCAGCCCAAATATGTAGGGGCGGCGGCTGAAGTTAGGGGGGCCCGATGCAACCATATTATAGTTCATCTTCATATTATAGTTCATTGGGCAGTCTACCGTGAAAATTTTAGGGAGGCAGCCAAAATTTAGGAGAAGCCGCCCCCCTAGACCCCCTGGATGCGGGACTGTTGTGTACCATCCCTTTATTTGCCTGACGTGAATGAGGAAAACCCAGATAACTTCATTCAGGATGGCTGAACTGAAAAAGCCATTACACATTTTTGACAGAGTGTTCCCACTAAAAATTGAACCCTAAATCTATCGAAGTGTGAATCGAAAAAAGTAAGAAAATATACACGAATTTAAAATTCGAATTTACTTTATCTCATTTCACTATTGGCGAATTGAAACCAGATTGTATTAGAGTTCGTAAATGTTGTTTATGTGTAGAAAGGATAATCAATCATGGAAAAAGATCCTGATTTCACTTTAGCTTTTACTTCCTTGTCTCAAATCCCCATTCACATGGCATTTCACGCAAATGCTCTAGTATTGATTTGTGAAAGAAATAGTTAGGTTAAGTTCATGGTAACTGTCTATATATAGATTCGTGATTGACACAGCATGGGAGCGCTCCAATAGAGTTTAATTAAGATCATTCAATTTGATTGTAATTCTAGTGCGTCCATACGTTTTTCTACCGGTACACGATAACTCTTGAACAAATAAGAACTTCTGAATTCTATTTTTCACAATAGATAACTTGAGCAATTATCTTGTCAGTCCGTTACTAGAGTAAATTCATTACCATGTTCACGGGTACAATGGTAAGAATGACTTTAACAGTGTCTTTGTATCGATTTCATAACGATACGTTTTGCTTAAGGCTAATATTCAACCCTAAAAACATTGAAGACTTTCGGGTTGCATAAATACGTAGGCGAAAATATTTAAACTAACTAACTCTATAACCTATGGAACCCAGAGGTTCAATGCTGCGTTCACAAAAGCTGTCCACTGACTTATATCTTTAGCCAACTAGATCCAATTTCTATTTTCTATTCCTATTTCTGCGAGATTTATCTTAATATTGTCCTCCCATCCATCCTTAGCTCTTCCTAATAGTCGTTTTCCGGTTGGTTTTCCAGTCAAGACTTTGAAAGCGTTTCTACTTTCTTCCATCCTAGCTACATGACCTGCCCACCTAAGCCTCCTAGACTTGATGACCCTAACAATGCTTGATAAACGATATAAATTATGCAGTTCCCCGTTATGAAGTTTGTGCCGTTGCCCATTCCATTTCCTCGTGGGTCCGAATATTCGTCTCAGAACCTTGTTCTGAAATACTTTCAGTCTATGTTCTTCCCTCAGAGTAAGTGACCATGTTTCGCAACCATACAGAACAACAGGCATGATTATCGTTTTACATATTTTAAGGTTTAAATTCCTCAACAGAGTTCACGACTACAAGAGATTCTAAACTGAACTGAATAATAACACGAATTCCCTGCTTTTAGTCGACATTTAATTTCTTCGTGAATATCATTTTCGTCTGTTAATATTGATCCTAGATATTTGAGAGTATTTAGATATTCTAAATCCTTCTTATAAAAGCCAACTCATTCATTCCTAAATGTAGATTCGCGTGATCCTCTTTACTGTCTGTAGCAGGGAATATTTCTTTGTGACAGACATTAAGCAATGTGCCTCAAACTCATTCCTCTTGAGTATTGTGTCACGTGAAACATATATTTTGGAAATAATAATAATAAAAAAATCAATGATAGTCCAAAAATGTCCTCCACATTTGAATGTAACCATGTTTCGAAACAGTAGTCACTTCCAGTGGTCTCTTGTTTTTGTATGGGTAAGGAACTCGCGTCAATGAGGGAGACACGAGTTCGATTTTTGATGAGAATTCTCATGTGGTTCGGACCTCACAGCTGCAGGTGCACACCTCATATAGTTTTCCGTGTTGAAAAGCATGGTAAACTCCAAACCAATTAAGAGGGGTGCAGTGCCTCAATGGTAGACCGCTTACCTCTGGCGCGTGTGGTCCGTGGTTCGATTCCCAGGTCAAGTAAGTTTGTAGGGGAGTATATTGTGTCTGTGGGTTTTTCTCGGGGGTACTCACGTTTCCTCTCACATTATCATTCCACCAATACTTCCATCATCATTCATTCCCCAAAATAATCTGTCTTCCTTAGCCTAAAGGGCATTATCGTTGGACGTTAAGCTGAAAGATTTCATTTCATTTTCCCAACCAATTAAGATAAGGCAAATCTTGCAATCAGTTAATTCTGTATTTGAGGATGAGAGCGGGAAACAGTGAACATGAATTTTTGTTTAAAGATGAGGTCGACAAATTTATTTCATGTTGTGTGTGTGTCAAAGCAAGGTGTAAGTACTATTTGGGGCATTCAGAGTAAGAGTGAAGATGAATGACGAAGAGTTGTACGATATTTTTTGAAGATGGGGGTGAGGGTTGGATGAAAAATTGGCGGTAAAGGTAATTGATTGATTCATTAAATTGTATTAGCGTCCTTTGTCAACAGCGTGGCTATACCGAACGAGACCTCGAGTTTAAAGTGGGATCTGAAACTACTGTAGAATGTTAGTGCTCTTCCACTGATAGTTGAACTATGACCTTGTACATCAGAGGGACGCGAGTAACCATCACAGGAGCGAAAAAATGAAATATTTCAGTTTAACGTCCCACGCATATACCGGTTACGGAAATGGAGGTGGATGATTAAGAAAAGTGAATGGTAACGGAAGAATTGGTGGAATGACACTGTGGGAGGAAACGGGAGTACTACAAGAAAACCCATGGAGACGATGTTGTCCAATACAAACTTACTTGATCGGAGATCGAACCAGGTACCTTATGCACCAGAGGTAAGCGCTCTAATTCTGAGTCACCGTGCCCCCTCCCCTCCCACATTACATGAGCGAGATGGACGGAAAGATTCAAATGAGGATTAGGGAAAATGCTCTCTTCAGTTCCAGACTTTAAAACAGCCTTACATAGAAGTTACCTACCAAACTATTCTTAAGAAGGTGGGGAGCAATATTGGAAAATCGAACATTGTAGGCGAGGTAATTGTCTCTCGTAATTCCGTTTCTGCTTTTTGTAACCCTTGCCCTCCTCCTAATGCTAATTGTAAGCATAATATCATGCACGCATATAGAAACCGAAGCAATATTTACTGTATACACATATAATGTTTAATCGTTAATGCGTATCAAAAAGTAAATACAATATCGGCAGCGTGAAATTCAGTAAGACTCCGATGCTTTTATAGCACGACAACGCAGTTCGTCATTAATAACGATGCAGTGCGCAGATATGATATTGCTAAAAGTCGCTATTGGCCGCTATTTGCCATAACCTTGAACTCTTTGAACCAGAACGAAATATGTATCATATCTTGAGGATATAGGCGCAGCCTTCATTGAAATATTATAGGGAGGGGGGAAGGAACAAAAATATAATAAATACTTACGAATAACATTTTTTGGCATTTTTATTAGCATGTATTGATGCTACGATAGGCGCTTTTAATTGCTGGAAACCAAGTACCATTGTAATTACTGCGTTAATTTAACGTTTGATGGAACCCTTATGCAAGTATTCACACATAAATTTTTGTTAGGATGGACACAACGGGGGGTATTTTTTTGGGGGTGGGGGCCTCCAATACTACAAGATACTATGTCTATGCACATTGAACAGGTGATATTCTCACCCGAGAAGATGATAGGTAAGTTGTTACTTGCTGCCACCTGTGTATCTTCTCAGAAAAAAGTGATAGAAGTAAATTGTTCTTATAAGAAAGTTACAGATGAAGTGTAAAATCAAATATTTATGATATATCAATCATTTTTCTTCTAAAAAAAAAAACTAAAACGTATGTCGAGTGACGAAGTTTGCGGACGTCCGAACCAGGTGGAAACCTCGCGGAGTGCAGTAGCCTTCAATCATGGAAAGAAAGTTGTTTTCAAGCAAACATGTTGTATCTGAGTTCATTCCCAATCGAACTTGTCGCTGAGAGTAGAACTGTCTTCTCCACAAGGTTCTTGACGCACTTCTGGTGAAATGTTCCTACTAAAGAGGTATCTATATCATCATCATAGCTATTCTGCCATTATTAGAAGGTCACTTGCCACAATTGAGAGGCTTCCATGTTTCGCGGTCTTCTGGGAACCTTTTTCGTTTCAACCTACGATTTTTCTGTTTTGATATCGTCCATCAATAATAGCCTCTTTCGTTTCCTCCCCCTTTTTCCTGCCACCATAATCTCCAGCAAGGTCCTATTGATACAGTTCCTTCGTAGCCAATGTCCCAACCAGTTTCTCTTTCTTGCCTCATCTATATGGTTCTGATATCCAATATTTTTTTTTCCTCCGTATGCAAGCTTGTCGCTATAAACTAGCTCTCCACGTTGGTTTTAGTGGGTAGCGCCTTTGGTACATGTGGTTCCGGATTTTCGGTGAGAGAGAGATTTTAAAAGTATTATGGTGGTTTTCGAATTCCACCTTAAAATGATGCGTCCACATCCAATATAGCTAAAAAGCCGTCGCTAAACTTCGACAAATGAATGAACGAACTTATCGAGCAAAAGCGTTGTTCTTGTACAAATTCTTAAGCTGCCCATTGGCTTACAAGGCTAATTTTTCACCCAGCTATAATGTCAATGGCAAGAAATTGTTAGACCCGGTAACCTTCCCGTCATCCTGTGGCACAGATAAATATTTCGGCCGTGACTTGGAGAGACCCGGTGTGACCTGGAGACCATGAAACATCGTCATTCTCAGGGGGAGTATTATGAGGATGCAAATGTAATCCTAACAAAACACGGCTTTCTCTTCACTCTCTCTCTCTTTCTAACTAAATCTACAATTTTCTCTCTGTTCTCTCTGTGGGCACGGTGGCTCAGTGATACAGTGGTTACCTCTCGTGCTTCGGGTTCCTGGTTTCGATCCCCAGCGAAGCAAGTTTGTGGTGGACAATATCGTCTCCGTGAGTTTTCTCGGAGTACAGCCGTTCCCACCCCACATTTTCATTCCATCAATTCTTTTACCATCATCATCATCATCATTGATTTGTTTTAATCATTGTCTCCCTTAACCCAAAGGGCATAACCGTGGGACGTTAAACTAAAATACTTCATTTCATTTTCTCTTGTTGTGTACATCTGTGTATGTCAAAGAATTGTAGTGAAAAATCTATCAGAGTATAAGCGCTTGAGAACCATAGAAAAGATAAGCTACTCCTTTTTTTTTAAGCTTCTTATGATAGTCGAAATTTCATGCAGCAAGCTTGTAAAACTCGTATAAAAGATAAGAAACACCTGTGAATCCAAATATTATCATTATTATTATTATTGCTGCTGCTATCTCGATTTAAACCGGTTTCAACTTAATAATCTGATGCCCGTCTCTGGCAAGTGCAGATTACTTGAAAACAATTTCTCCGAAGAACTTCCTGACTATATAACAGGCCTCTAGTATTACTCATTTTTGTAGGTTAGTTAGTACTTTAAGAAACAATTGTTGTAGCTGAGGATTGGCCTTACTGTCACTTTCTGACACTTCCATAACTTTCTGATTTCGTGTGCCAGGTTTTTATTTTTGCTTATTTTTGTACTAAAATGCTGTGCTTATGTTATGTTATGAGTCAATAGTACTGCTATATCTGTGAAAGTTATTTAATTGATAACTAGCTGAAAATACCCATTCTTCGCATGGGGGCTGTACTTGGAAGACAACGCCTGTAGGAGTATCTCCATTCATCTCAGTGACCCTGATAACTATGGATTTGACATTAATATCGGTCATTTTCTACTACTTTTACATGTCCCGTTAAACGCTTCTTCCCCTAAGACCCCCCTGAGAATTTTGAAAAAAAAAAAAAAAAAATGGTTCGTCTTGGTCTGGGGCTTGTACCTAGTATCTGTGATTGTCCAAAATTTGGTAACTCTCGGTCCAGTTGTCTGGTTCCCAGGCCGCACAAAGACCCACAAACAGACAGACACGCACACACACAAAAAAACCTCTTTATTTTATTTTTGTTAGATAGTGATGTCGGATCTGTTTGCAGGTGCCCTTACATCCGTTTATTATTATTATTATTATTATTATTATTATTATTATTATTATTATTATTATTATTATTATTATTATTATTATTATTATTATTATTATTATTATTAGTCTGTGTTCAAAACTACTGCGTTATTTTTGGTATAAGAAACGAATAAACATTAAATTATACTGGAAATATTCAAGACATGATACCTTGATCAAAAAATATCACATTGAGAATCAAAAAAATGTATGTTCCAGCTCGAGTAGTCGATATCATATTAATCCCGTGTGGAATGCTGGAGTAACTCTGCAAAGCTAATACTTTAGTTGCTTTGACGTCAGGAGATCTGTTCGCGCCAACTGGGGAGACCCGGGTCAGACCGGTTCTGAGAAGCGAGATCCCATACCCGGGTCACTTTGACTAAAGTTGCGTTCCAAAAGTGGCGAAGGTGATCCGGTGTTCTGTGACTCATGACGTCAGTGTTGAATGTTCAAGGATAACTCGACACCTGGCTGTGCAATCATAACAAACATTTTTAGCTTCAACGAATGACGTTAATCTTACGAAAATAAATTGATATTATTAAAAATACACAAGAGATTTTTTCTTGAAATTAATATATGAGATAAGCATTTACTGTAATAATTTTGAGAAGAAACGATATCCCTGGCTTCAAAGGTTAAGATCAGAAAGTAAGTTTCTACTTCTTTTATCCCCTATGATTTTTAGGCGTGTTCATCAGACAACCAGGCAGAGAATCACAGCAAAGCAGGGTTGTCGACATAAAATGGCACGGAAGGTTACGAAGGCTGAATTTTAATTTTCGTTTTTGCTGTTTAATGGTTTTATCAGTAGTTCTAGAAACTTCCTCGCCGATGTCTAGTGGCAAGGAAGCTCGAATTTAAAATTTCTTGCAGTATAGGTAAGTTCATTTAGCATCATCATATGAATAAATTCCCGAATAACCAGAACCACCTCTGAATCAATAGAAAAATAATTTGTGTTTCGCCGACTTCTTGAAGAAAATAATATCTTTCAATTTATTGTCCGATGACTATGTCCTTTTAGGCTAATGAAGGCGGTTGATTAAAGCAAGTGAATGTTGATGGTAGAATTTGTTGAATGATAATGTGGGAGGAAAGGGAAGTAATTCGATAAAACCAATGAACACGATGTGGCCCACAATACGTAAACTTACTTGGTTGGCAATAAAACGCACAGAGGTAAGGGCTCTACTATTGAGCCATTATACCCCCTCGACTCCTTGAGAAATCCCCTGGCCAGACATTCAATATAACTACTGGCAATTGGAACATATATAGGAAAAACTGATCACTGTGAAACCAGTGCTTCTGAATCGAAGAGGTGTTACTCTCATGAAGAACAACGCAAAGCCTCATGTTGCTAAAGTTCTCATTTCCCTATTCTTCTCCATAACCACATTTCGAAAGGCTCCAGTCGTTTTTGGTCGCTTTTACGTAGTGTCCGTGTCTCAGCCTCAAAGAATAGTGGTCAGATGGGTTATGGATCACCGAATCACTTGGGTCACGACTTTTGTCCAGATCATTCAGGTCCGAGTTTCGCTTCTCAAATTCGGTTACGGGGGCGCGGTGGCTCAGTGGTAGAGCGTTCACCTCCAATGCTTGGGGGTCCAAGGTTTTATCCCAGGTGGACTTTGTGGTGGAGAAACACCGTGCTCGTGGGTTTTCTCGGGGTTCTCCCGTTTCCTCGCACTTTCTTCATTCCACCATTTCACTCATCTCTCATCATCACCGTCTCCTTTAGCCTAACCGGCATAATCGTGGGACGTAAAACTTAAAGAATTCATTTCATTTTCATTTTCAAATTCGGTTACCCTGAGACCTTAACATACTCGATCACTCTGGGTCTTTATTGAATACGATGTCGTGAATATTTCAAATATAACTTCATCTTTATTCGGCTTCTCATTTTGAAAATTAAGAAAAAAAATGTTTTTTTGAAGATAGACTAAACAAAATGATTTAACAAAACTGTTTAAGTTCAGCGAGATGTTTTATATTCTATACGACAAGTTTTACAGCTTTCTTGATTAAAATTTGCGGATTCCTAATAACAAAAGACATGTAGCTTATCTTTTGTGATTCCTATGCGTTTAGACCTGGATAAACCTTGTAGTTATCTTTTAGTGCAATGTCTTGGCAAACACAGATACAAACAACAAGCGAGAAAGAAAATTCTAGATTTAATGAAAAACAAAGGGAAGAGAATCATGTGTGTTAGAATTTCATCTGCAGAATCAACAATACTCCCCATGTGTATGACGATATTTCGTCTTTTCCAGGTCATATTAGGTCTCTCCGGGTCATCCAGGTTACCAGATCTAGAGGGTCTGACTGCCTCTGAGTCACGACTTACTAAATTCGTGATCAGTTCTAATAAAGCAGTACTCCATACAAAACATTCAATAAGTCTTTAAGGTTGTTTTAAACGGACAAATTTTGCCGATAGATGTCACTACATTCCTCGTATATTTCTCATATATTTTTTACCTTTTACGAAAATTCACGATTTCTCTTACAACTTTCACACTAGAGACCTCAAATTTTTAGAGATGAAATTTCATAACATATCGAAGGCAACAATCCGTGCCGATTTTTTATTTAGAATTTTCTTCATTGTTGAAAGGTTTAATTGTTGAAATTGGATATCCAAATCTTTAACAACATACTGTTCCAACAATGAAGAAAGTTATAAATAAAAAATCGACACTGATTGTTGCCTTGATATTTTATGAAATTTCTTCTCTAAAAATTTGAAGTCTGTAGTTTGAAATTGGTAAGAGAAATCGTGAATTTTCATGAAAGGTAAAAAATACATAAGAGAGATACGAAGACTGTAGTGACATCTATCGGCAAAACTTGTCCCTTTAAACCAACCTTAACCGAACTCACACCAAATTTACTTTTGTTCTCCCTCAGTGCGTATTTAGAGGGCTATCGGACTTAAATAAATTTGTTAGTTTTTCACATTCCACGTACAACAATAATCCTTCATATAATTTCTAAGAATTTCATTGATTTTACATTTTCTTATGCTCTTTGTTCAGAAATAATATTTGTAAAATTTTATTCGATGTAAGAACTACGTTCTTATTTTTTTCTTTCGTTCATTCTACTCTTCTGTTTCTTTTTCTTAGTTGTTACTTTCTTTCGTTTCTCCTATCATACTTTCGACCGTTGTTAGTTGTGATTCAAGTCGGCTGTCGTCAGTGTCACCAAAACTAAGAGGAGCTGATAAACGAAACTGGTGTTCCACATCAACTTGCACGGATATCAACATAACGGGACTTTAGTTATTATAGTAAGGAAATATTTACATCGTGTAGTTATAAAGAAAACGAAATGTTTGAATTAAAGAAAATCAAGAGGGGGGAATAATTAGCCCGGGAAATTAGGTAGACCAAGAGGATGCATTCCTTTTCTTCTATGAATAGAATAAAAGGTTAGATTCACTGCTAAATTTTGTATTATTATATCTCAGAAGATTCACCAGTCATTTAAACTTCAATATATGTATATGTCAAACTCAGGTTCCCCCATGTTTCCCTGTGTTGCGCATACCCCCCCCCCAAAAAAAAAACAAAATTCTAAATACCCTACTGTTCTCCCTTAATGCTTCTTTTGACGCTTTTATTTCACTTTTGTTTTACATGTGTTTACTAATGTTAAGGAACCTAAATTGTCTTAATAAAATGTACGTTTTCATAAATCTGAGAAATGTTAGTAATATCATATTGTAAGATATTTAATGAGATGGAAAGGTGATTTTCTTCCCAATACCTTAAAAGGAACTCTCTTCCCTCTAAACAGTTTTATCCGCTAATAACAAAATGATTCAGATATTTGAAAAATTAAGTTATTGTTTTGTTTATATTAAACAGATCAGCATGGGTTACAGTGTGGATTCTATGCACAGTAGGATGTGTATTAGTATCGTATCAGTTATGGAACTCTTATTACTATAGCTCAGTGGCGTACGAGATTGAAACCGACTATCTTCAGTGGAATGCAACTCCTCCTGCGACATCCATTTGTTCTTTGAAAGGAGTTGATTGGACCCAATTGTAAGTATTTATTTACTATGTATACTTTGTGAAAACATTTATTTATTTATTTAACAATTACCAGATACAGCTCTGAGGCCATTTTATACTGGACATATAACAATAACAACAACAATGGAAAGGATTTGGGAAGGTATCGGCCAGGGCCTGTTTCAGTAGGTACCATCCCGGCATTTGCCTGGTATGATTGAGGGAAACCCTGGAAAACCCCAATCAGGATGGTCGGCAGCGGGAATCGAACCCGCAACCTCCCGAATAGCGAAGGCAACGCTCTACCACTTGAGCTAACGAAGTAACTCAGCTATGATTTCGATTTAGAGAAATTTAAGTTTGAAATGACTATAGGAAACATTTTCCGCAGACGCACAAACTTGAATTTGGAAACACCTCCAAACATTTTCATGAAATGTGAAATTTCTTCTTCAGCTGTGGGATAAAGATTAAATAATTTTTGTTTTCAACTTTGTGAAAGAAGTAATTTTAATGCCAATGGTTAAAACGGTCATGCTTGGATATATATTGTAAAATTCTTCCCTTTGAAGGGGTAGGTACACCTTGGTTTAGTAAATCGGAGTCCAGAATCCACTCCCACTATCGTTTTTTTAATTATAAAATCTTCTAATAAAATACAACACTATTTACCCAAATACTACAATATAACTTTCTGTAATACAAGATTTAAGAAAAAGGTAGCTCAAGAACTTCCAGCTTTGAGGCTGGATCCCTACAGAGCTCCGGGCAATCTAAGTAGAAAGGTGTAGGAAACTCCAATGCTACGAAGCAAGCTATGAGGGGGTTAAGAGTCACAGAGCCCCGAAGCGAACCAAGAAGCTGAGGTTTGGATCCAGACAGAGCTCCGAGAAAGCTAAGGCACGTGGAAGGGAAGCGTTGAGTTCCGCAGCAAACTAGAGGCTTTCAGGTTGGGTTTCTCCTAGAGCTCCAGGCAAGCTAGAGGAGGAGTGATCAATCGCAGACTGGTAACTGTCTGCGAAGCGCACCAAGCAGCTAAGGTTAGGATCCCGACAGCTCCGAGAAAGCTAAGGCACGTAAAAGGGAAGCCTTGAGTTCCGCAGCAAACTAGAGGCTTTCAGGTTGGGTTCCTCCTAGAGCTCCAGGCAAGCTAGAGGAGGAGTGATCAATCGCAGACTGGTAACTGTCTGCGAAGCGCACCAAGCAGCTAAGGTTAGGATCCCGACAGAGCTCCGAGAAAGCTAAGGCACGTAAAAGGGAAGCCTTGAGTTCCGCAGCAAACTAGAGGCTTTCAGGTTGGGTTTCTCCTAGAGCTCCAGGCAAGCTAGAGGAGGAGTGATCAATCGCAGACTGGTAACTGTCTGCGAAGCGCACCAAGCAGCTAAGGTTAGGATCCCGACAGCTCCGAGAAAGCTAAGGCACGTAAAAGGGAAGCCTTGAGTTCCGCAGCAAACTAGAGGCTTTCAGGTTGGGTTTCTCCTAGAGCTCCAGGCAAGCTAGAGGAGGAGTGATCAATCGCAGACTGGTAACTGTCTGCGAAGCGCACCAAGCAGCTAAGGTTAGGATCCCGACAGAGCTCCGAGAAAGCTAAAGCACGTGGAAGGGAAGCCTTGAGTTCCGCAGCAAACTAGAGGCTTTCAGGTTGGGTTTCTTCTAGAGCTCCAGGCAAGCTAGAGGAGGGGTGATCAATCGCAGACTAGTAACTGTCTGCGAAGCAAACCAAGCAGCTAAGGTTAGGATCCCGACAGAGCTCCGAGAAAGCTAAGGCACGTGGAAGGGAAGCGTTGAGTTCCGCAGCAAACTAGAGGCTTTCAGGTTGGGTTTCTCCTAGAGCTCCAGGCAAGCTAGAGGAGGAGTGATCAATCGCAGACTGGTAACTGTCTGCGAAGCGCACCAAGCAGCTAAGGTTAGGATCCCGACAGAGCTCCGAGAAACCTAAGGCACGTAAAAGGGAAGCCTTGAGTTCCGCAGCAAACTAGAGGCTTTCAGGTTGGGTTCCTCCTAGAGCTCCAGGCAAGCTAGAGGAGGGGTGATCAATCGCAGACTGGTAACTGTCTGCGAAGCGCACGAAGCAGCTAAGGTTAGGATCCCGACAGAGCTCCGAGAAAGCTAAAGCACGTGGAAGGGAAGCCTTGAGTTCCGCAGCAAACTAGAGGCTTTCAGGTTGCGTTTCTCCTAGAGCTCCAGGCAAGCTAGAGGAGGAGTGATCAACCGCAGACTGGTAACTGTCTGCGAAGCGCACCAAGCAGCTAAGGTTAGGATCCCGACAGCTCCGAGAAAGCTAAGGCACGTAAAAGGGAAGCCTTGAGTTCCGCAGCAAACTAGAGGCTTTCAGGTTGGGTTTCTCCTAGAGCTCCAGGCAAGCTAGAGGAGGAGTGATCAATCGCAGACTGGTAACTGTCTGCGAAGCGCACCAAGCAGCTAAGGTTAGGATCCCGACAGAGCTCCGAGAAAGCTAAAGCACGTAAAAGGGAAGCCTTGAGTTCCGCAGCAAACTAGAGGCTTTCAGGTTGGGTTTCTCCTATAGCTCCAGGCAAGCTAGAGGAGGAGTGATCAATCGCAGACTGGTAACTGTCTGCGAAGCGCACCAAGCAGCTAAGGTTAGGATCCCGACATCTCCGAGAAAGCTAAGGCACGTAAAAGGGAAGCCTTGAGTTCCGCAGCAAACTAGAGGCTTTCAGGTTGGGTTTCTCCTAGAGCTCCAGGCAAGCTAGAGGAGGAGTGATCAATCGCAGACTGGTAACTGTCTGCGAAGCGAACCAAGCAGCTAAGGTTAGGATCCCGACAGAGCTCCGAGAAAGCTAAAGCACGTGGAAGGGAAGCCTTGAGTTCCGCAGCAAACTATAGGCTTTCAGGTTGGGTTCCTCCTAGAGCTCAAGGCAAGCTAGAGGAGGGGTGATCAATCGCAGACTGGTAACTGTCTGCGAAGCGAACCTAGCAGCTAAGGTTAGGATCCTGACAGAGCTCCGAGAAAGCTAAAGCACGTGGAAGGGAAGCCTTGAGTTCCGCAGCAAACTAGAGGCTTTCAGGTTGGGTTCCTCCTAGAGCTCAAGGCAAGCTAGAGGAGGGGTGATCAATCGCAGACTGGTAACTGTCTGCGAAGCGAACCAAGCAGCTAAGGTTAGGATCCCGACAGAGCTCCGAGAAAGCTAAGGCACGTGGAAGGAAGCCTTGAGTTCCGCAGCAAACTAGAGGCTTTCAAGTTGGGTTCCTCCTAGAGCTCCAGGCAAGCTAGAGGAGGGGTGATCAATCGCAGACTGGTAACTGTCTGCGAAGCGAACCTAGCAGCTAAGGTTAGGATCCTGACAGAGCTCCGAGAAAGCTAAAGCACGTGGAAGGGAAGCCTTGAGTTCCGCAGCAAACTAGAGGCTTTCAGGTTGGGTTCCTCCTAGAGCTCAAGGCAAGCTAGAGGAGGGGTGATCAATCGCAGACTGGTAACTGTCTGCGAAGCGAACCAAGCAGCTAAGGTTAGGATCCCGACAGAGCTCCGAGAAACCTAAGGCACGTGGAAGGGAAGCCTTGAGTTCCGCAGCAAACTAGAGGCTTTCAGGTTGCGTTTCTCCTAGAGCTCCAGGCTAGCTAGAGGAGGGGGGATCAATTGCAGACTGGTAACTGTCTGCGAAGCGAACCAAGCAGCTAAGGTTAGGATCCTGACAGAGCTCCGAGAAAGCTAAGGCACGTGGAAGGGAAGCCTTGAGTTCCGCAGCAAACTAGAGGCTTTCAGGTTGGGTTTCTTCTAGAGCTCCAGGCAAGCTAGAGGAGGGGTGATGAATCGCAGACTGGTAACTGTCTGCGAAGCGAACCAAGCAGCTAAGGTTAGGATCCTGACAGAGCTCCGAGAAAGCTAAGGCACGTGGAAGGGAAGCGTTGAGTTCCGCAGCAAACTAGAGGCTTTCAGGTTGGGTTTCTCCTAGAGCTCCAGGCAAGCTAGAGGAGGGGTGATCAATCGCAGACTGGTAACTGTCTGCGAAGCGAACCAAGCAGCTAAGGTTAGGATCCCGACAGAGCTCCGAGAAAGCTAAGGCACGTGGAAGGGAAGCCTTGAGTTCCGCAGCAAACTAGAGGCTTTCAGGTTTGGTTTCTCCTAGAGGTCCATGCAAGCTAGAGGAGGGGTGATCAATCGCAGACTGGTAACTGTCTGTTGAATCCTCTTCGTTGTATAGCCACTCCAGGCGGCGGCGGCGCTGCTGCTCCCTTGACGTCATGTGACTTGTAGGTGGTGCTGGCGGTCCGCCGACTGCTTTTTGTTGTAATTGAACATGAGATGTAGTACTACAACGTAAAATGCTTGTGGTTGTTGTTTACAAACAGGAGCACCTAATGTAATGTTTATAAACATAAGCACATGGTACATTACAATATTTATAATTCCACGTTTTGTACATTTGACGACGTGGAGTCCAAAGAAAGTACTGTTAAACATATTCATACATAGTATCACGAGAAAAGTAACGTCACACTTGGGATATTTGTATATACCACTTATATATCTCAACTTTGAGATCATTGGGGTGGGTATGACATCACTAAAATTCCCATTCGAAGTGTTCAAATTTCACTCGAGACTTCCAGTTCATATAAAGTATATATTAAAGATACAGAAGATAGAAAGCAAAATATTACTTTCAGTAACATGAGGGGGGGAGGGTATTCGTTAGTAAGTATATATTTTGTCCCTCCTTCTGTAGGTTTTGAATTCTTGGCGTCACAATTCTTACGAATTCTCACTATTTTCCATTTCGTGTATTGAAATTTTCTTCCACCAATTTTAACGATACTGTAAACGAGATAATTGAAATATGGAGTTACTTCCTTGTTCTTTTTTGCTCTGTTATTATGTTCAGTACCTGTGTTTTCTTCATATTTTAGCCCATAGATTTAGTTGATGAAGTGTTATGTAATTTTCTTTAAACTAAACTACCATTTTAATGGTTTGATTACTGATTTCTTCTTGAAAACTCTTCAAATATTCCTTGCATTGTAAAAAAAAAAGTGATTGCAATATATATAGGGTGTTATCAAAATCTGTCACAATGTTTTGGGAATATATTCCTCACACTAAAATAAGAAAAATTTCATATGAACCTGTAATTGGAAGTGGATTTTTGGAGTTATAGGGTACCGAAAACGTGTGCAAAAATGAACTTTAAACGTTCATAGTTTCATTACTATAGGACCGATCGTAGTAGTCTCAAAACATCACTGACGAACTAGTAGGTGAACTATCCAAATATCCATGTTCCAGGACGGACCGCGGTGGCTCAGTGGTAGAGCGTTTACCTCTGGTCCATGGCGTTCTTGGTTAGATCCCAGCTTGCGAGTTTTGTGGTGGACACACACCATGTATGGGTTTTCTCGGGGTTCTCCCACTTTCTTCATTCCACTATTTCATCCATTTCTCATCATCACCGTCTCCTTTATTCTAGCTGCCATAGGCATGGGGTGTAAAACAAAAAAAAACATTTCATTTCAGTTTTCCATCTTTCAGAACCTCCAGTACTAGCACAATCAGTTTTATAGAGGCTGGATGGGAGTACTTGATCACTCTTCCCCTAACTCTCTAAAAATTAGTGTGCAAGTACTGGAACATGCTTAAACATAAATATTTGGATAGTTCACATACCAGTTCCTCAGTAATGTCTTGACCCTACTATGACAGGTCCCACAGTAGTAGAGCTATGAACTTTTAAAGTTCACTTATTTCACGTTTTTGGCACCCTGTAACTCCGAAACTATCCACTTTTGAGCACAAGTTCATATGAACTTGAACTTTTTCTTATTTTGATGTGGGAAATATGTTTCTAAAATATTGTAACAGCGTATTGTAAACATTCTCCTTGCTTACGCCACTGGTCTGATAAATAAATCAAAGATGGCACCGCTATTATATATCGTCAACTCAGTGTGGGAAATACATTTGCACGACTTTGAGGATGGAGTAAACTCTATAGATTTAAGGGATTAGCAGAGCCTACAAATATGAATTGAGGGGTAAATTTGGATAAGGGCGTAAGTAGCAATTCTTCAATTTTTCAGGACGGCAGAAAAACAAACGCCCTTAACCAACTAACCAACGTATTCACACACTATTTTAAGAGACAGGCGTTCACTACGGAGCAGAGATATTGCTTTAACACCACCTAGACATATGCGGACGTGCTCGAACTTGCTGAATATATGTGTATCAAATTTGACCGGAAATAGGTCGATACGCCCTTATCCAAAATACCCCTTCAATTGTCTTAAGAGTTACCAGAGCCTACAAATATGAATTGTCTTAAGAGTTACCAGAGCCTACAGTATCTTAAGAATTGTTATCGTTTACTTCTTTGCAGGCCATTTGACGATGTTATCCAGAATTGCACGATTCGCGACCAGCCAATGAATGATTCTTTGTACTTTATTCAACTGCCCAGTGATTTGCCTTACTGTTACTCAGTACGGTCTTATCAAACAGAGTAAGTAATACGTAACTAATATAATATGAAGGAAATGAAATTTTATGCTTAATTTCATACGCTCATGCTCTTCAGAAGCAAATGAAATTTTATGCTTAATTTCATACGCTCATGCTCTTCAGAAGGAAATGAAGTTTTATGCTTAATTTCATACGCTCATGTTCTTCAGAAGGAAATGAAATTTTATGCTTGATTTCATGCGCTTATGGTCTTCAGAAGGAAATGAAATTTTATGCTTAATTTCATACGCTCATGCTCTTTAGACTAAAGCTGACTTTCTCGCAGTTGTGGTAGTGGGTTGCTTGACCACCACATTTTCTAACTACGTGCATATATATGGGACCCTTTATGCACAGCGCTTCTGACCGCGCGGTTGAATTCCACTTCCATCAACATAGTTAGAAAAAGCGGTATTGATCAACCGCTACCGCAACCGCGAGGATAAAAACTCCCTAATGGAGATAAATAATTATTAAAAATGAATGGTTGTGAAATTAATTTTTTGTGCTTTCCCAGCCGGAATCGAATCTGGAACCACATGCACCAAAGGCATTCGCGCTAGTCAAGTGAGGAGAGCTTGGTGAAATATAGATTAGATATACAGTAACAACAACAACAACAACTATTACTACTACTACTACTACTACTACTACTACTACTACTACTACTACTACTACTAATAATAATAATAATAATAATAATAATAATAATAATAATAATAATAATAATAATAATAATAATAATGGATAATTTGAAACTTGCACAAATCAAATGTAGCACTTTGTGTAAGAGAATAATTGTATCATGTTCATAACATACTGGCTGTACCGTATCCTAGAGCCATTTTTACTTTCTATAGGTATGGATGACTATTGCCACATTCATAACGTAACATGTCCATGGGACATCTTTTTTATGTTCCATTAATTCTATAATTATCCTGGAACATTTTGGCTCGCAGTAGAAACTTTAGGAATAATGGAAATACTCAAGGAATTTTCCTTGAATTTCAATGGGATATGCCTGACGCAGGACAATACTTGGATCACAGACAGAGAAGACATGCAGACAATAAACTCGGCGAGAAACGAAATGTCACCTGACCAGTGCACAGTAGCGCCTCTTACTTGCAAGGAAGGAACTAACTTTCGATATTACGTCTGCTGTGTTGAAATTTGGAACCTTGCTGTCGAGTAGGATCTGGTGAAGGTGGTGGACTCGTACTGTGCACAGACAGAAAGATAAACAGAAAGTGTCCCAACCTAGATACATTGATTAATAGACTATTCCACAAGTAATGTCCATACGAAATATGTTCTTTCTAATATTTCAAGTGCTCCGTTCATGCATTTTTGCTCAGTGACAAGGCTTAAGCCGTTTTTTTTATGTAAGACTTTTACATTCATTAGAGTTCATCCGTTACTAGTTTTAACGCCATAGAACAAAAATAATAATAGTATACGTGCTGGGATAGTTTCCGGGTAAACTTTGACCAGCTTCGTGTTATTCGTTGTCGAATACTACAGATGATCTCTGGTGTTCGGATAACATTTGAGGACCGTTCTTTTTTTTTTTCAAAACTCGATAGAGGAAATTTTGAGAAACGGAGATATGCTTTTTTTCTGGTATGCTTTTTATGCTACCAATCGAGCTGTGAAACCAGAATTGACAGATATCGAAATGTGCCATGTGTATAGAATACTAAATTATGAATGTTTTGTCAGAACTCGATAGAGGTTATGTACAATAAGAACAAAAATGCAATTGTGAAAAAGGTGTTTGGTGCTCTATCGAGTTTTGAAAAAAAAACGCTCCTCATTGGTTTCCGCGTACTCACATTTGCCTCAAACCCCACTTTTTCCACTATGTTCTGTATGAACGCAGCGTTTTGCAGGTGACTTTTGCGTGGCAGTAAAGGCCTCTTATGTGATCTTAATTGATCCTGTCAACACACAGCTCTCGCCTTCGTTACGACCAGCGCCAGGCCTAGTCCCGGGGAGGACACTCGGTCCAAAAAGTGGACTCTCTTTCAGGTCTAGTACTCCGAGTGAGATTTTCCTGAGTTATCCTTATTCACATCATTCCTGGGTGATACCTAACATAATGGCTGCTTCCTTCCTTCCTTCCTTCCTTCCACATTACAATTCCATGGTTAGTGTGACGTCATCCTTCATACGAGATGGGCTGGTATGACCATAGATGCTGAAAGCAGAGATATCTAATTCCTAATCCTAATCTCGTTCACGCATTTTTTCCACTATCATAATTCGCTGCTGCAAGGAAACACCATTTTCATGACGCGACTTGTTTACCGGAACTGGAAAGGCAGGAAATTCCAGCTATACAACTGCATGATGATCGCTGACGCCACATCGCTGCACCAAATGGAAACTATCCCTACAAGATGTTAACTGATAAGGACACTGACGGAAATGTCACTCACCGATTTGAATGAAACTTTGCATACTTGTAGAACATCGAAAAACAATCTACACGTATTTCTTTTTTTGTTTCGGCAATGGTAAAGATTTAAGGGTAGAAACTACCCTTTGAACGTTAGGTGTGGTCTCCAAGCATAGACAGAAAACAACCATTTAATATGGAAAAACCAATACTGCCAGAGGCGTTTTAGGACAGATGATTCAGAATCTGATGTCAAAATTACAAAATTCAAAATGGCGAATCCAATATAGTGATTACAATTACAAAATACCTTCTGGTTTGAAATTCTCTGCATCTAGCCAAGAACAATTATAGTTGGCAGGGATTACTACGAGAAGGTTGCAGACCGATTTGAAATTCCTTTCGATCGATTTGAAATCCCTTTATTTTACCGGAATGCTTGATTAAAGTGAGTCTCTCCACATCTTCCTATTCGAGGTGCTTATGTATAGTGACTCCCCTCGCCTCTTACTATATCAGAACTTCACATATTCTCAGTTATTATGAGTATGTATTTATAGAGAAAACGTTTCACAGGAATGGTATTTCGTAAAAACAAAAATGTTGTAATAATGATGCATAAATATTGTTTACACCAAGCTCACCTTATTACAGCAATAACTGTAATACATCGCAAAATGCAACACAATCTTATTCCAAATAACTGTTTTAGTATAATGCATATCTAATAAGATTTTCAAATCTGGGAGAAGAAAACTGATTATGAATCAGTAATTGGGATCTAAATTATATTATTACGGAGATTTAAATTTATGTTATACTAGCAGCGTTCACCCCGCTTCGCTGCGGTCACCCCGGAACGCAATAAACTTTGTTACTTATATAATTTTTACTTTTTCGCTTTCAAGTGATATGATAAAAACCATAGAAGATTGCAGTAAATGTTAACATTATATCGCCTGTCATCTATGTTAACCCGCCCCGCTTCGCTGCGGTCACCCCCGAACGCAATAAACTTTGTTACTTAGATAATTTTTACTTTTTCGCTTTCAAGTGATATGATAAAAACCATAGAAGATTGCACTAAATGTTAACATTATATCGCCTGTCATTTATGTTAACCCGCCGAGTGACACGGTCATGTGGGTTGCATATAAATACGTTTATTTTTACCTATGATGAACTAACAAAGGATTTGTACGTTATGGACACCTGAATGGTCAATTATCTCAAGACACTGGTAATTGAAAATTAAAGTGATATGATAAAAACCATCTAGGGTCCAAATCCTAATAACCCCCCAAAAATGAAATAAATTGGTTCAGCCGTATTAGCGTGATGAGGTAACAAAGGATTTGTGCGTTCTCTTTTATATAATAGATTTGTAGAGGACAATGTCAATAAAATGTATCAAGAAGTTTTTCCACAGCCTAAAGACGAGGCTGAATCTTACCAGTTGTTAGTGCCGAATCGTTTCGATTTTGAGTTACTCCTTTGTTCGAAAAATAGGTTGAAAATTCGACTAATTGTGTCCACTCAACGAAACTAATAACAAAATGGACTTTGCATTAGATTCTGGGAGAAAAACCTCTTGAAACCATGATCTCACAAGACCTGATGTTAATTTTCCCGAATTTGATGCTTTCACAAGGTTATTTTTAGATTAAAAGAGGTTGTTTTGAACTATAGGGCCAAATGTTCCATTCTTTTCCTGCAAAATAATTAACAACGGTTATAACAGAACACCATTTTCAGAAATTAAAGGCTGTATGGTGTAGGTGTGAGTTATAGATTTATTGACTGTGCCACACTTTCTACTGTTTGTGTCTCTGTAAACGCTATAGTGAGAGATGCAGAGACTCACGTTAATCAAGCATCCCATTAAAATGAATACAGAGATGTTTTTGAAATTGGTCTGCAACATCCTCGCAGTAATCTCTGCCAACTACAATTGTTCTTGGCTAAGTGCATAGAATTTCAAACCAGAAGACATTTTGTAATTGTAATCACTATATTGGATCCGCCAATTTGATATTGTAATTTTGACGTCAGATTCTGAATAAGCTGCCTTAACAGCCCCTGGTAGTATGTTTTCTTTTAAATTAAATTGTTTTTTTCGACTATGCTTAGGGAGCACCCCTAACGTTCAAAGGGTGCTTTCCACCCTTAAGTCTTCACCATTGCCGAAACAAAAAAATACGTGTCGATTATTTTTCGATGCTCTACAGGTGTGCAAAGTTTTATTCAAATAGGTGAGTGACACTTCCGTAAGTCCTCTTGTGAGTACCGGGTGGGATACCGGCTGAACAGTCGGCAGAACAGAATTGCTCAGGAAAATATACATTATTATTTGTTTCTCTCTAGTATTACCCATTCGATCTATTTTTATGTTGGTCATTCTGTATAATGCTGCTGTTACAGTTTCAGCTTTTGTGTGGACAGGCTCCTTCTTTATGGAACAGATCTGATTTAAATTGGTATTATGCGGAATTCATGAAACACCTTTAACATTTGGTACCAGTTAGAGATTTTTTTGTTGGTAATGAAATAAATTGTGAAAAATTGTTATCTAGCAAAGGTTCTCAATAAAGTCGAATACTATTTGTTTCAGTTTCCATATGCAAGATGTGATCGATGCGCATTCAGTGTTTGAAGCATCTATGAATTTCCTATGGGCGTCAATTCCAATGGCAGTAAGTGGTTTATCATATGTTCTTCTACATTTAAAGTTGCTAAATTGAAAGGAAATTTTAGAACTACTCTATCCATTGAATCATGTGTTAGTTAGTATTATGCGAGAGATAAGAATGTTTTTCCACCCCAGACATCATATGTTCATATTAACATAAAAAATTCGTAAATTCATGTTAGAGTAGGTAGGTTATCGAAAGCTAAAATTAAAGTGAGCGGATAAATTAAGTGTATTGCTGTGAAACATAATAAATGACAATATGAAACATAACAAATGTGATCTACAATTCCGAGAAGGAATAACTTGAAATGCATGTCTCAACCTTACATTCAAGCATAGTCTACATTGGAATTCTTGTTTTTTCTTTTAATTTGTGAAAAATTACAGTTCCCTCAAGAAAGGAATCTACATTGACTCATTAGCCAAAATGAATAGTTTAAGATTATAATTTTACATAGTTTAAATATACTCACGGTTATCTAAGATACAATTTAACACATTTGTACACAAAATAAAAAAATAAACTTAAACCAAAATGGAAAGCACCTCTTGTTAGATCCAACTGGCGACTAACCAGTTGATCCTCGGTTTCCATTACAGGTTAAAAAACAACCAATCAGCATTTATATCACAAGACCTTCGTCATATTACACAATCAACTGGTACCGAGGTTCAATATAAGTTCAAATATATATATATATACCCTTATCGGGATTAAGACATGAAAGGTAAGGAAGAAAGAACAAAAGGAAAGTATTCACTACCACCTACTTTTAATTAAATTCATAATAATACCTTTACCTTAATGTATCCTTAATATATCCACATATATCATAATAACTCCTTAACTATTTCCATGATAATCCATGTCGCCACCTCATATTGTTTGCCTTCCATAAAACCTTTGTCCGTACCCAAGAGGGGAAACCTATATTCTGAACTACTCTCGAATGTCAACGTATTCCACACTTTTAAGTATTAATCTTTACAGATAGTTCTTCATGGACAGTATGAGGTTCCGTTGTCCACTGGGAGTAGCAATTCCAAATTGGATTTGGAACGAACTTTTAAGAAGCTGGTGCTTCATTTGACGGTGACGGACGAAGTGGCTGACGAGGACGTTCGAACCATTCCCATCGAGAGCAGAGGCTGTAAATTTCCCGATGAAACCCAGGGCATGTGGGCGTTCAAGTATTACAGCTACACTGCTTGTATTGCACAATGCAGGACCACGAAGAAAATGGAAGTCTGTAACTGCACTGATGCCATCATTGGTAACCGGGACAAAAGTGAGTTGAAGTTATAAAACCTAATTCATCAACTGAATGTTAATATCTGTTTTTGTCTAATTCAGGCTGTCTCAAATTAATTCAAACATTATTTAAAATAGAATGTCACACTAAGTAAAGCAGATAGATATATATTTTGTGGTTTTGTGTACCTTAATGACGTAAAAATTTTTGACAATGAAGATGTTTACAGGGCGTTTTATCGCTATGTGAGGTATTATATCGTTTACACACTCCCGGCGAGTTGGATAGGACACCATTCTCTGTTCTACATCATTCTTGAGTATGTAATCTGTCGGAAGATGTCCATATTGAACATTTGCGTTCTTAAGGTACTCAACATTCCAAAACTTGCATACCTATCTCATATAATTAGTGAGATATTTTATTTTGAATAGAGTATACATAAGTTTGAGATGTTCTGCATGTAGTATGTTCTTTAAATCTGGAACCACGGTAAATATCCACTGGACTGACAGTGTTCCATAGGGCAACAGTTGCTTCTTAAGGAAAGCTCTCTGGTCTTTAGTGGTACGATGAACGATGCCTGAAGCATAAAGAATCACCCTCACTCTCTCCTTCCTTATGAGGTAACCTCAACATCACCCATCCGTGTATAAGCATGAGAGAGTGAGAATTGACCGAAGCGGAAGGTGTTAATGTACAGAATTGCTGGTAGTGCAGTAGTAGCCATGACATCACGAATGATGTGCACTGAACCACAAAAGTACTTCCCCCCAAGTGCTCTAATTCCATTACTCGTGGTGCAGGTAATTTGCAGTTGTGAGAACGCCTGGATAGATGAACCCAACTTACACGTAACTTTTCTCGGCACTGACAGCAGTTGGTAGCACTGAGTCAGGTCTTTATGAAAGTAAAATTCTGAGTATATGACGCACGAAACATTTCTTCATTCTGAGATGAATCACTCTGGTTCAGAGCGTGTTGTCCAATGAACATCATATGTTAATCTCAATATTGCTGTGTATGTAACGTATTCATTATATACTGTATATTCACAGAAATAAAAACACTGATCACACACGAATCAGACAATGCTTGAAAGTAGACAAAAACATCAAATCTAGAACAACTGCAAGAAATAAGTTTTTAAATGACTGTCACCATTGACAGACCTTCTCCAATTCTCCTTATTCCACCATCTTTTTCTTTCTAGGGAAGAGAAGATCTTGCTTATCACACTGAGTATGCATTGAAATTGAACCAGAAATATTTGACAAAGTTTCAGCCTGGCCGGGATTCGAACCCGGGTCTACCGAATAGAAGTTCAATGCGCTAACCACTTACCTACTTAGTTTTCATTGGTCATGTACTTGTCTTTATACAAATGATGTACAAGAAAGGGAATTATTCCGCCTTTAATACAATAAAATAGTTCTTACATACAAGAAAAGGAACAATGTAATGCACAACAATAATCGCTAAAATTAAAGCAAAAAGGAAACGATAAACTTACATCACTATAGTTACCCTACTGCAACACCACTTCTAGAAACCGACTAAAATACTGCCTGTCGAACTCGGAGGAAAAGAGATTTCGGTGAGTATGTTTTAGAAAAGCCAAGTAAGTGCGAGTATCCAGCAAAGGCACATGGTGATGAATATAGACAAGTGTACACGGCACAAGAAAAAGCACAGCTTGGTGTTTAGTCTGTGGGAAATAAGGAAAATCCGGAAACAAAACATATGATACTGTGAACTGGTGTGGAGGTCGTCGACAAATTTCTCAAGAAGGATGTGACAGTTCCAGATAGCCGGAGCGCCCACACTGATCGTAGCGATCGGCGGCTAGTGTATCCTCTTTGGCGCATCGAGAACACAGTTGGTCAGAAACACGATTCAGCTAAAATAAACGAGCACGCGTAGGGAGCAACTGATGAACCACTTGAAACTATTGAACCTGTATAGGAAGGTAATACCGGGGTGGAGATATTAGCCCATAACAGGGACAACATAGTCTGAGGATATCGGTGAGGAATTCGGAGAATAATCTTATTTTAGTCAACGAGAGAAGGAAGTTATACAAAGTACGCGAAGTGTGTCCCGTAGGGCAGAGAACCACACCGTCGTATGTCCAATAACGTATTAATGAAGTAATGTACGCCGGACAACAATCAGCAAAGTTAATAAAGGGGGAACTCACAGGGAATTCATAACTAGGCAAAAAACATCGTATTTATTGCTGTTTGAAGGATTCGTTAATAGCAACTGCAGTATAGAAATCGAGCATAAACAGAGTTTGACATTTCAATCTGAGGTGGACTAGACCCAACCCTCCCTGTGAACGGCGAAGATAGACTCCTGTACGTGAAATGCGAAAATAGAAGCCACGCCAAATATTCCATAGGAATAAAGAGTCAAACCGTTTAGCAAACAATTTCGGTAATGGGAAAAATCGAGCTCTGTAAGATCGTTTCCTTTTTGCTTTAATTTCGGTTCCAAAATATGCTTTCGTAGACTTTCGTTTGGTGGTTGTTTGAATTCTTTCGCTTTAGGAGAACCAGAGGTAAGCCAGTGCATTGACTGCTGCTTCGACTTCCCAGTTTCATATACAATATCCAGGGTTCATTCTGCGTCACTGTTTGAGAAACGAAGTCATGCCCATCCTTCCCTCAGCGAGACGAAAAACAAATCACGTGCAGCTATTATTCTTTGCTCTATCTGAGCGTCTGTAACCATTTTTGGCATCTACCTCACACACAGTTTTTGATTACCCAACTTGTCAGTCACAATTCAATGCATTGTTTTCACAGACACTTCAGGAATCTGTGTGTTCCACCAGGTCATTCTTCTGAACACTGGGGGCGCGGTGGCTCAGTGGTAGAGCGTTCACCTCTGGTACTTGGGGTCCCGGGTTCGATCCCAGCCCCCGCCAAGTGAACTTTGTGGTGGACAAACACCGTGCTCGTGGGTTTTCTCGGGGTACTCCCGTTTCCTCCCACTTTCTTCATTCCACCATTTCACTCATCTCTCATTATCACCGTCTCCTTTAGCCTAACCGGCATAACCGTGGGACGTAAAACTCAAAGATTTCATTTTCTTCTGAACACTAAGGCTTCCACTACGCTCATCGCTATGAACATTTGAACGCCTTTCCCGAAACTCTCTTCACCATTGATTGATCTTCCCTTTAGTCATTACTGTCGGTCCGTAAATGGACACAATTCCCGATGGATGTCAGCTACATTCTTTCCTTTGGCGTTCACAGATCGTATGACAGATCTCACTTCACATTTCGCGGGATTTTGTATTATGGCAGCTATTTCATCTTATTCTCACTCGTATGTACGGAACTCCTCCACTTGGTTGATTCCATGTCTGTTGCAAGCAGAGAATACTAGGGCATGGTCCTGTACATGCTCAACTTCATCAGTATTGTCAACACCGTGTAAAAAATTATCTGCTCTTTCTTGACATGAGCTTCGTGATTTAATGAAAAATTGAGTATTAGTTCCTTTGCACTAATTATTTATCTATATTTTCTAGGTTTTCAACGTAAGTGTAATGAAAAAGGATTAGCTTGCATCAAACAAAATAGAGGTAAGTTATAGCTCTTTTTTTCTTTTAAAAATCATATTAATTTAGTATTTAATCTGTTACATGATAACAAATTTCCTTAAGGTTGGTACAGACAAGCAATTTCTAAGTTTTTCAGCGTCATGCAGTGAGCGTCGCAAATCAGCCAGTATACACGCATGAAGAAAAATATTATTGCCGATTGCAGTTGAGTAGAGACAGAAATTATAACAAAAAGATGCATGTAAGTAATGAACTCTTAAGGAATAAAACAGAACAGGGTGCCTACTGATCTGTAGAAATCTATTTCCCTGACTTCTCCCTGACTTTTAGCAGGAAATTCCCTGGCTTTCATGACAGATGACGTTAACATATAAATAAGGAATAAATAAAGGTAAATATTTATATATGAGAACATTTATTCTATAGAGACAAATAGTAATCAATTGCTCACGTACATTCCACTTACGTCCCATAAAAATCTGAGCGACGTCCTATACTGTGGTACTATATTTACCCACAAACGCCTGACAATCAATTACTCTGAAAATACGAAATTTCTTATTCATTCATTTAACTGATAATGGTTGGTTAAACTGAATTTGGTGTATAATTAATGTTTGAAAAATATATTTTATGAAATTTCCCTATCTTTCTCTGATTTCCAGTCTGTTTCCCTGAGGTTTCCTGACCTGCATAATTTTCCCTGAGTTTTCCCTGACAAGTAGAAACCTGCAGAAATACCGGTCATTAATTTCTTCAATAGTCTTTATTTATGCAATGATAAAGAGAAATTCTGTAATTATTTTTGGAGCACGTCCCTCAGTGAACTCTTAACGAAAATAAGTAATTATGTTTGTTTTACGCATTATCATTTGTGAAAATACAGAAAATGAAAACATTGGAATTATTTTACATTTCATGAAATGATTGTTGAAAAGAATAAATAAATATGATATATTCAAATACTTAATTCAAATAGGTAAATATCTTACTTCGTTAAATATACACGATTGGCATCTGTTTTGAAGATAGTATTAGTACTGAAAGGTTATATATTAATCGTGTTTGTATGACGCGTTGAGCACTGGTATCTCTTGAGGGAAGTCGTATCTGTAAACACTAAATATTATCTCTACAAAGTAAGGTAAAAAATTACATATTGTCCAAGAATTAGAATATTAGATTCTTTATTTCGTAGCGATCTTTTTTTAAACCGGTATGGTTTCCCTTAAAAGCTACTGAAATTTAGTAATATTAAATATTTTCTACGTATCCTTAATTAGGAATTGTGGATCATAATATTTTCATTAATTTTAAATTTCATTCTCGTTTCTGAAAAATTCATTGTCGAATTCTTACTCTTTCATTGCTGTGGATGAGACAATCGATATTTGTGTGCAGTCTTTACATGCAAATAAAGCAATTCACGAGTGGCTGTTGTGTGACTTAGGAACTCTTTGAGTAAAGCGGAGAGAATTATGATAAAGGGCTTAGGATTAGGATTAGAATTGTGAATGAGATCTCTGGGCTTTCGGCATCTATGGCCATGTTAACCCGTCACTCATGAGAGATGATGTCCCTGGGCAATCACATTATCCGAGGAAAAGGAAGGAAGGAAGCGTCCTAGGACCTGTATGTTAGGTACCAACCCGGCATTTGCCTGGTGTGAATGAGGAAAACCCAGGAAAACCTCACTCAGGATATGGCTGGCCCGAAAAAGCTTTTGCACTTTTATGATCGAGTGCCCCCACCGGGAATCGAACTCGGAACCACTCGCACTAGAGCATTAGCGGATAAACTACGTGGGGCCACATGATGAAGGGTGGAGAGGGGAGTGTGAAGCAAGAAAATGAATACACAAGTGTTGGTAGTGTAGGTGTACTAATGAATCCACATGTAGTATGAGAAATGTTTCTAAATTTACGACTCAAGCTTAGGCTAAAGGCGCCGGATAATTATTGAAAGTCTATGATTATGATAGAATTGGTGAAATCAGAGTGTGAGATAAAACGGGAGAAACCCTTGAAAACCACGGACACAATGTTATCCACCATAAAACTCGCTTGCCGGGGATTGAACTGGGGAACCTCTTTTCACAGATAAGCGCTCTACCACTGAACCACAGTGCCTCCAACAGTTATCTTAGAAGTGACCTATAATTAAAAAAATACAATTTCTTTTTTTATAATATATTCTATAATTATAATTCTATAATTCTATAATTCTATAATTATAATATATTCTATAATTATATATTCTATAATTATATATTCTATAATTAAAAAAATACAAAAAAATCTTTCATTCCCACCATAACTCACCAAGTACAAGCAACTCGTTATTATGTTTTGATATAAACTCCTTAGCTGAAGTGTCGGGACTCTTTACGATTATTTGACAAACGAAAGTAAGCCTCTCTGTATGAGGGATTCTTTTGCTTCGTATATATAAATTATCACTTTCAAATCTATTTTTTTAAATGAACACTAGATTTCAGTAACAAAATAATAGAATAAACAAACCAATGCTGCTCAACTAGTATTGCGTCTTGCAGACGGAAATCTTTAATCATTTTCAACTTTCAGAGTCTAAACATTACATGCTTATAACAGAGGAAAATAGGAATTTTTGAACAGGTTTTTAAAAACTAGGTAAACTCTGTCTAAAGTTTAGTGATTTGTTCGAATTTCAACGAGCAAGTCTTCTGTGAACATTTACTACGATATAATTTTAGGCATTTTATAACGTGGAATGGAGACCCGATAAAAAAGGTTTGAATAAGTTCCAAAATATTAGGGATAGTTATATTCGGGAAGTTCTTATTAGGGATAGTTAGAAAGAAGAACCCTAGCTGATTTAGATGTTGTCAAAAAATATATATCTTCCAAGAGTGAAGTAGAAACATAAATAATTCAACATTTAGATGTTCAAAAGCACAATTCTTACACGAAGACGAAGAGTTTATCAGGAAATCATGGTAAATGTAAAGCGTACCACTTTATGGAATGGACCTGCGTATTTACTAATGAAGGTTAAAATACAATCATTAACTTGCAAAATGTGACACAATATCAAGCTGAAGTTCTGAAATGGCTAGACTTTTAAGATGGCAGGTACACATTTTCACCAAAAGTATCAGCTTCAATTACAGCACTAAATGGTTAAGCACTAAACTTCGTTTGACAAAAACTTGTCCTTTCTGACAGTTGCTTTCCTCTGTTTTTTCCTTCCAGCACGTGGTCATAACAATCAGGCAAGAAGAACTGTTTCTATGGCAACAGCACGTTCAGCCAATTATAATGCCTCATTTCTCTCGCTCTGCAATAGTAAACATTCCACCCTTTCCGCACGTTGCCAGTTTTAATATAAACAAATGGAAATTATTTTAGTCGAATATCAATTTGAGTAGTCGACCTGCTGGTTATTGAGAGCATTCTTTTTAGTTATCTTTTGTGTCATTTAATGTTATAAAACTGAGATTTACTTGCAATGAATAATTTCGTGTTTCAATGCCCGATGCAAAAGCTGCCAACACAGCATTGAGCACCACCAATAGGCTGTCAGAAGGGACAAGTAGTATCAAATTCGTATACATTATAAGAAACGTTTTCTTATATCTATTGAATGAGATTGGCATGTTATATCAAGTTAAATTAAATATCGTTCTTTAGAACAAAAATCAACCTATAAACTAATTTAACAAAATAATTTTAAAAATATTACCAAGCAAGTAATTGCTAAGTTCATAATACTGGTTCAATTATTGACAACAATAAGATTAAATAATGATTTAGAGTAATTATTTCAGCCCATATCTACAACATGCCTTTATAGATATATTGTTTCACAGACAAGTTTGAACCTGTAAATTCTGCTTCTCGTCCAGAGAAAGGTTTAAGATGTGCCTGTCCTTTAAGTTGTGTCCAACAGAGTGTGGAAGTAACATATTCTTATACGTAAGTACTGAAGACAAGTCTATATGCCACCTACTTGGTCTTTGAAGTTTTATGTTCTATCATTAGTATTAGTGTATGACAACTGAACTAAACACAAAGAAAAAACTTTAGCAAACTAATTTCAAATCTAAAGATTTCTTTTACTGTCTAGATCAAGGGTGTGCAACTTGGAGCAGTGGGCGGGCCAATCACAGAGCACTAAATGGCGTCGCGGGCCTCACTATAGGTAGATCATTTTTACGACAATTGGATAGTATAGTATTAAATGATGGAACATGTTCATCGTAATTTACATCACAATAACTCAAAACAAAGTGTTAGACTGGTAATCAAAATATTTACTCACTAAAGAGGAGCAGAATAATGTATTTAGAAGTTTGTCGGTACATCTAGCAATCCTTATACCGAGGGAAATTTCCACCAAGTACCTGCGCTTGCCAAGTGCTTGTCTTCAAGGCGTAACCAGTTTCGCACTGTATGATCGATGGAAAATTTCCAGTTCATTCTTTACAGGCTTTGTAAAAAGAAAAATTATAATAATTATTGTTTTCAATAACTGAGCAGTGGGTCGGAAGACAGGGTCAGGCGGGCCACATATGGCCCGCAGGCCGCTGTTGCACATGGCTGGGCTAGATCTATCTGCCAGTGGCATAGCGAGAAATTTATTTTTCCTTTTTGCACAAGAAACATTTCCATGCTAAATGGTTAGCGAAAGAAACATGTCTGCAGTAAGAATTTATCTTTTCAATTGGATGGTACCAAAGTGGACCAACAAGAGTTGAGTCCCTAGAACCCTACAGATAGGGATTGGCTGCCAGCATCAGAGGATGTTCTATGCCTTTTCTCTGGGAATAAACTCTTGTTTATACTTATCCAAGATGATGATGATGATCTTGAGTTTAGCGTCCCTTAGTACTGGATCCCAACTAATGGAGTTATAGCAGTACGGGGGAAATTATTTGTGCAGTTGAATGTACCTTATGGGAAGTACTATAGAAGTTCTATTGGACCGTGACAATTTTAAGTTTTGTCTCAGTGCATCAGGTTAAGAAGCATTTGTAATAACAATCGCAGTTTAATTGATCTTGCTGTAATTCCTTTTCAAGGCAGTTTATACATACGTATCTTACATATGTGTACCTCTTTGCAGGGAAGGAATGTCAGAAGTAGGAGATTATGGATTTATCCAATCGATGTATGTCCTTGGGAAAACCAGAAGAAGATTGAAAGTTGTGCGTGGCGTTATAAATATAATAGGTGAGCAATTCAATGTAGTATTCCCTAGTGGCCACATTATTCTCATTTCTTGCGGTAAGTCAAGGTTATAAGAACTTTATGTTTGTGAGTCGATATCGTAAACAACGTAAAGAATCTAAAAAAAAAAAAAAAAACTTAACGGAATATTTGTTAGTTTCCATGTCTATAAGCATAGGCGGCGCCAGGATTTTGGTAATGTGGGTGCAAGCTAGGAAGGGACAACACATCCTAACATTGTTGCCAAAACGTTCTGCACTATCGAACCTTAAGATCTCAAAAATAATCCCTAAGTTTTACTTTTAAAAAAAACTAGAAAACACTATATGATAGCAAGTAACTTATGAGAGACATAAGAAGTCACTTAAATATATTCAAACAGGAAACCATAAATATACAAAATAGAAAGGATTATTATAGGAAATTAGAAAATCAGTTAATGTGGGTGCAAGTGCACCCACTGCATCCACTGTGGCGCCGCCTCTGTCTATAGGGAACTCCAGTCCTCAGAGAATCGCGAGCTTAATATTAAGAAAGTGCTTTCTGGAGGGTTTAGTTTAAAGAATAGACAAGCCTAGCATCTCAAATAAAGCATTCAAATTTCATTAGACACTGTGAGACTGTTTATGCAAACTTACTACAGATCACTGACAAATGTATTTCTGTTTAATTTTGATTAGATTAAATATAGTATAAGACAAAGTTTTCAATTATTGATTATTATTATTATTATTATTATTATTATTATTATTATTATTATTATTTTAACACCACTGACATTGTATCTACTCTACATCACTATAATATCTAAGACACAAAATAATCCAAATTCATCATTTCCTTGCCCTTGGGTCAGCGGTAGAACGTTCACCTTTGGTGCATGGGGTCCCCAGTTCGATTCCAGTTCGCCCCAAGTGAGCTTTGTGGTAGACAAACATCGTTTGCGTGGGTTTCCTCGGCGTTCTCCCGTTTCCTCCCACTATTTCCTTCATTTCTCATCATCACCGTCTCCTTTAGTCTATGATTCGAAAGATTTCATTTCATTTTCCACCAATAAAACAGGGTTCGAATTAAGCTTTTCTACGAGGCAGGGAAACATAGACATAACAGTTGTATTAATGGTTAGTGAAAATTTGATTTTAGCTCAATTGAGAAGAGATACAAATATGTTCATGAACAAAGAGTGGGATTTAGCTCAAAAATTGGATAAGTTCACCGTAGGAAAATTGAGAAAAGTGGCTTTGTTTAGTATGTAATATTACGCAAGTGAATAAACCTTGGGACATACATGACGGTAAATAAAAGAATCAAAAAATCCAAAAAAGTGGACTTGCGATATTTTGTAACTTAAGTTCTCAATTTTTGTTGACGAAATGACGTCAATATTAAACAGAATTATTTTGCCTGTAATTGCACTAAGTTCCAAGCACCTATATCGATTGGCTCCTATGACCACTCGCACTGAAGCTGAAACCCATGGATTTTGCCAAACAGAGAAATTTGAAATCTGAAATACCAGAAGCCGATAACCACTTCAACGGTTGCACTTGCCTCAATTTTTTGTAGCT
The DNA here is from genome assembly GCF_964235325.1 of Thermobia domestica. Classification (NCBI taxonomy): domain Eukaryota; kingdom Metazoa; phylum Arthropoda; class Insecta; order Zygentoma; family Lepismatidae; genus Thermobia; species Thermobia domestica. The sequence continues at coordinate 13,836,494 of NC_137454.1, read as the reverse complement.
AATACTTCGCATACCAAAGTGAATGAAAGTAGAATTTCATCCTTTCTCTCTGACCTGTAAGATATAAGATGTACAGTCATGTCCAAAATTATTGTCGCATGTCTATAAATATATTGTTGTAGGAATATACTTTAATGGCGAACTCGCCCGGTATTTCTTATAATGTTAGTATGTATATAATCGGCAAAGCCATGTATGTGACAAATTTCATATAAAAAGAGCAGTAAATAACAACAATAAAACCAAAATAAAACTTTTTTTGTTCATTTAGCAACATTTTGTTTTACTAATTCTAATTTTCGTATTTATAATTCTTTTTCTGTGAAATTTAACACAAATATATATTTCCCGATTATACACATAGTATCAGTATTAAAAGTACCCTGCAAAATCATTATCAAATTATATTCTTACAAGACAGTTATAGATATGCGACAATCATTTTGGACATGAGTGTACCTGTAAGGATCTTTCTCTCTAACCGCATAATTACAATAAAATACTATCAATGATGATACCATGCCATCATTCATGATTGATTTTGATTATTTTATTTGTATTATTTTATTACTTGTAAGTTGTATGTGTATTTGCACTTTTTTATCGATGTAGTTTTGTGTTTTGTATTTGTTACAAGTTACATGTATTTTATGTAGTACATGCCTATAACATGTTAACCCTTTCTTAATTTGAAGTTCTGAACTAAACACTGAACTGTTCTTGTTATGCCATCTACGAGATTATTCTCAGATTCCATGGCTATTTTTGGATCGAAAGATACAATATATTCAGTAAAAAAATTTTTGTAAGCCTTATATCTGGAGAACTACATATAGTGTAGCCAAACCCAAACTATCACTTAACTCGGTATAACGTTCTTATTTCGTAGAAAATACGAAAACTCAATTTAAGGTCCATTCAAAAAAATTGTGGCCCCTGATTCAAAAACTAATCATGGGCCAAAGTCGGGATCTTTTGATCCATTTTTAGGTTTCCTAAAATTTTTGTTGATCGTATCTCTCAAGTTGTATAAGAATACCCACTTCATTCTTCGTATTTTGTAGAAAAACGAATCAACATTCAATGTTTCTTCTTTTATTTTATTTTATTTTATTATTTTACGTAGAGGAGAACAACTCCAAAACTTAAAAAAGCAAAATTTTCGTATTTAATTGTAATCCTAAAAGAATATAAAAAATACGAAAATGTTTAGTCCTAACTTAGTTATTTAAATTGTTATTTTTTGTTAAAAGATGTCAGTTCAATGTAACTTGTCAACTGTAGAAGAAGACACACGTGGATTACAGGTACTTGAAACTGTGTGGAATATTTGTCTGGGAGTGAGTGCGCAGCCTATAGCTACTAGACCGTACTGTTGTTCATGTGCATTTTAACTGTGGAATTGCGAGAAACACTGATAGTATTATTAAACCGAATTACTGTAGAATGAACCAGCGTTTGTGCCATATACAGGCCATCAGGCAACAAAATCTGAGACTGCGACAAAATCCTTGAATTTGCGAGACTGCAAGCCCCATGCCGGAGCTGGAATATGCGAAACGAGATGAAAAGCGAAACGGAAATTACTTTTGAAACTGTGAGACGAGATCTTCTTTATTTCCCATTTCGCATGGTCTTACGTCCGTCAATAAAACCTTCAGTAATGATCGTATTTTACTCCAGAAACTTCCAGGTTAACAAAAGGATATCGTCATGTTCAGCTGAGTTTCATTAGACTGTTCCTTAGTAATTTACTTGAAGCGTTAGAAAATATTTTTCAAAGTAAATGACCTTTGGTTCTTCAAATAAAACGTATATGATCATAAAAGCAGAAATGTAAGCGAGTATTATAATTGTCTCTCTGTTTGTGGGGGCACGGTGGGTCAGTGGTAGAGCACTTACCTCTAGTGCATGGGGTACTTGGTTCGATTCCCGGCCAAGTAAATTTGTAGTGGGCAACATTGTGTCTGTGGGTTTCCTCGGGGTACTTCCATTTCCTTCCATTTTCTCATTCCACCAAATCTTTCATCATCATTTGCTTGTTTTAATCATCGTGTCCCTTTGCCTAAAGGACGTTAAACTGAAGGATTTCTCGCTATATGTCACAAATTATCCAGATACGTCTTAAAAGACTCTAACCGAATTCATCTTAATCAGCCCAACCTGCAATATTATTTTGTTTCTTAACATAGGATATGCTTGTCCTTCGGAAATTTATTGTCTCTTGAGTAGTGTGTATAATGAAACATAGTCAAATCAAAGACATATACTGATTAAAAATCCCTTTTGCTCAGCTAAACAAAATTGGTCATCAGGCGACTACCTCCCATTTTATGTTCCTTCTACAGTTATGAACACGAGCATTATCATACACATCACTTAGGAAGTCTCAAGGACAAACAGTTTCCTTGAAGAGAAACTGTACGATATCAATCCCAGGTTGATCTATCGTACACGAATCCCTGTGTTTCACAAGAATCTGGTCTGTTATCTAAAAGGCGCTTGCATGTTCTTACTTCAGTAATGCTGCGAATTCTTTCGTAGAATCATCTGGACCATATTGCGTGTTTCCGTTGAACAGCGCGTCATCATCATTATAGGTATGATTCTTCCATTTCTTAATAATATCTAGAATTGTTATTTTCTTCCTCCACCATTTCTAAGACCCTCTCATTCGTTTCCCGCTCGATCCAGCTAATTCTCTTCATTCTTCTCCACACTCCACATGAAGCATTCTGTGGGTGCTTTCCTCAACTTTTTATTCAAAGTGCCATAAAATAGACTTTTATTCCTCCTAAAAGCTGCTTTCGCCATTCCTATCCTTGCTTTTATTTCATCTTCACACTTCACACCAACATTAATAATACTACCCAGATATCGAAAAAGAGACATCTACTTCTTCCCATCCTATTTCTATATTTGACACCGATAACTTCGTTCCGATCATCATTGCTCTTGTCTTTCTCATCTTTGTTTTCATCTTATATTCTTTACAGCCCTTCTTCAAGTTTTCTAACATTTTATTGATTTTTTCTTCAGATTCCGTCACAAGCGCCATATCATCTGCAAACAGTATGCACCTCATCATTCTACCTTCTGTCTTCATTTTGTAGACTCATTTTCACTATTTCTGAACAACGCAGGTATCGAAAAGTACGCATAGCATATTAATGATTTTTGTTTCATCTACGTTTATGCATTAACCCCTTACCGCATACCATGCCATATATGGCACATACCCTTTTTTCATTTTAGCTATTTTGTGATTTATCAAAGGCATCAAATGACTGTTTTGTCTGCTGTGTGAGATGTTGACGTGTATGAATAAGAGATTTTGGTGTCATCTGGCATGTTCTTTGTGAGTTGTAAGTGTGCTATATATGGCACTTACTTATTTATCGTCGGAGTTAAGTGAAAAATCTAAAATTCAAGTTTTAATTCTTTCTTTCAAGTTCCCATATGAAGATTTCCAATACTGATTATTTTTTTTTCGCTAAAAGAAAAACAATCATGCAGAAAGGGGTTAAATTAAGAAGGTTCTAAAATGTTAACGGTATGATACTTATGCGAAAGCGGGCCAAAAAATATGAAAATTTGGGTAATCATTTGAGCGCATTCATTAAATGCAATATGTTGTTTCTTTTTCAGTGTCCATTGGAGGCGTGTATGGATTCTTCCTCGGTGCCAGCCTCATGAGTGGCCTTGAAATTATTTATTTCTTAATTATCAAACCAATTTTCCTCTTGATAAGACAATATTAGTAGGCTAATCATTTATTTAATTAATGTGTTATTAATAACATGATAATATTAAAGCATGGGACAATGTTGATGGCGTATGGTCTAAGCAAATCAAACGAAAGTTGTGACGCAATTGTTATGTGATAAAGGGATGTGGCCAACCAAGTGCACTACAGCAGGAGCAGATGAGTAGATAGACTGACGTGAGTATCTACAAAGATGTGACAACACTGTAGTTCTCTCATTTGCATTCAAACGCCATCCAGTTTGTCTCACACTTTAAGTGTACTAGGAGAGAAAGTCAGGTGCATGATTTTAAGGTACATGCTGCATCCTAATTTTCAATACTCATGTTATCTGTGCTTATCAAATTGTATGTTATTCAGGTTAAAAAAATAAATTTGAACAAGAGACAGAAAACAGTTCATCTAAGAGGCAATAACATAACCTCATAGTCTTTTGGAGTGGGATTAGTAAATCTTAAACCCAGTACCGTGCCGTGAAAAATCAACTCCCGGGGCGTGTATACGACGGCGTTCTCGTACATATGAGTGAGGTCAACAGACCAACCTCGAAGTGCCACCATAGTTATTGTGCAGTCAAAATAAGGTTTGCGGTAGAACAAAAAGATGGGACCTTCTGGAATTTGTTCGTGATCTTTTCCTCATTAACCTCCAGAAAATCCCCCCAAAAAATCAAGTTGCGGGTTTTCCGCCAGTTTGGATAAGTAGTTTGCCATCTTGGATTTCTAACATGCACTTAGTTTATGCCACATAACTTCTAAACCAATTAACGTAGAAGGACCACTCTTTCTTTATTATACTTCTAATATTATAGACAGTGTAACAAATTATTATCGCTTTTCTCTGAGTAACCATTTTTGCATAACTTTAGAATAAATTGAAAAATTGGAATCTGTATTAAGGGGCATATTCTTTTCATTGCTTCATACAACTGAGTAGAAATTGGAACGCGATGGACTCCAGAGACTCCAATAGACTAAGACCACAACTTGCAGTTCTTCTTGCCGATTGATGATATTTTTATCTGCAATGCTATGTCGGATAATACGGTATGTGGAATAAACGAAGGTCAGATAAGCGAGACTATGTGTATTGGTGTTTCACGCACCTAAATCTGTAAAATATTTGTGCAAAAAATTATCTTTCACAACCTAGCTAAATTTATGGGTATGATCGCACACCTTGGCTTATAAAGTATAGTCTCATAGAGAAAATATATTTTTAGACAAAGGCTAAAGAGAAACCAACTTCAATAATTTGCTATTTTTTTAATAATGACAAACTTATCCATTTCATCACGATAAATCACGATTGGTACTAAGATCTCTGTTTCTGCCTGTACATATCTTTCAGACTTTGTTGGAGATAAAATTGTTCTTTCTCCAAGAAAAGAGAATGAGAGAAAAAGCTATACAACAGTATGAACTGAAAACAACAGTTACTACCAAAACGATAGCTCAAATGTCGAATAAATTGTCATCAAAGGAAAATATCAATAAATTGCTTCGGTCGTTATTAACATGAAAATTATACACTTTTTATATTGTTTGGTAAAAAAAGGATGGAATGGAATTCGATCTGGTGTAAAAATAGTATGAGAACTACAAATCCACCAAAATACCTACCTAACCACGAAGACTACTTTCCGCTTGTTCTCTTTTGTTTAACAAATAAATCCTAATAGCCATAGCGCATGTCATTTCGAACCTAAAAACAAGAGTTTTCCTGTTTGTTTCTATATTTCCGTACATTTTGGTTACAGAAGCTAACTTATATTTGGCAGACAATCTAGACACTAGTTTTAAACCAACATATGCCATATTTTACTCCACCTCCCAGTTCCTTGATCCATCTCTCCGACTGCAAATTCTGAAATTCCCTGCGCAATCGTGCTCTGCTACTGCAACTATTCCTCGATTAGTATGATTGCCAGTATACACAAAACCGAGCATAATTTTGTTTTTTGCTTATATTTTTATTACATTATTATATTCTTTGGAAATATCTCCTTATATAGATTGCTTTCTATTATCTCCACTTACTAATAACTGAATTTTACACATAAACGTGTGGAAAATGGAATAAATGCGAGAAATCGTGAGTTACAATATATGCTTTTTTTTAAGCATTGGGGTACATGTATGAATAAATGAGCTTGCTTTTATAATAAGGATAAAGAATATAAAAACATTTTGACTAGACGTTTATGCAACCCAAAACTCTTTGAGGGTTGCATATTAGCCTTTCGCAAAACGTACATTTATGAATGAATAAGGTAACGTTTATTAAGGATTAAGAATATATAAATATTTCTCCTAGACGTTTGTGCAAAATGAAACTCTTTAATGTTCTGAGGGTTACATATTAGCCTTAAGCAAAACATATTTATGAATAAATAAGCTTGCTTTTATAATAAGTATTAAGAATATATTGTTAATGTACTTGAGTTCAAAACTAACTCATGTAATGCTACGTTATATTATATTTTTTAAAGTAATCCAACTTAATTTTATTTATATCATCTCTTGTGTTTGTTAAATTTTATTATCTTGCAAAAGGTTTTAAAAGTTATTGTCACAGAGTTTATTCACATTAATTATAATTCCTGGTTATCGTTCTGAAACAAGCTACTTCAAGCTAGTATATTACATCAAAAGAACTTACATAATAAGACTGTTAAATAACCGTCACTAAATCAGCATTTTATTCTCAAAAGTGTATCACAACAAATGTTTTGTAATATTGTAAAATCATTGTAATCATTCTTTCCAGTAATTTTTTAAATTGACAGAATTTATAATATCTGGAATTTTGTGTCCTGAGAATTTTAAGGGTTTTTGGTCAGCAGAATGTTCTTTCTCAACTGAGGTTCCATGTGCCTGCTGATGCTGTTGTTGTCTGGAGACTTCTTTAAAATCTGCAGTCACACGTTATTCGGTCATATAGAATGATTCCTTCGAAATTTAAGAGGTACTGGAAGTAGAAGGAGAGACGCGGACAGAGACGTTATTCGAACCGCCGAAGGAAAAAAATCGGAGTAACTTCAGAGTATAGATAAACTGTTGAACGCGTCACGACCTAGAAGTATTACGCATCCGTGAATTAACGTTACGATATAATTCGAGCTTAAATAGTGTTTAAAAGATTTAAGAAGGGCTTCTATTATTATGTGCTCTAATCACCAAACCATATAATTTCCTGAGGACATTCTTATATTGACCGAAGACAGAGGTGTAAATTTGGATCTTCTTGACAAACAAGAAATCAGCGACACATTATGTATAGCATTTTTGGTCTAATTCCTTTATCATTAACCTTCACAGACTCCAGATAGCTAAACATGACCAATCTAAGTTTCTCGAAACCTCAGTTGTTTATAAACCTGTTCCAAATAAATCAAAATAAACAGAAAGGCGTTACTATTTCTCATATCAGCTTTAATAATCATTACTCTGAGTTCAGCTTAGATGTTAAACAATTTTAGCTCAAATTTTGGATTGTACTTTAAAAAAAATCTAAAATATTTCTCTAGTTTAATCTGATTATTACTCATTACCTACTATCCCCATACGCAGATAAAATTGGAGTAGGCCAGGCTAACAATATTAATATTTCGTATATGTATATGCAACCGGAAACTCTTTAATGTTCTGGGGGTTGCCTATTAGTCTTACGCAAAAGTTACATTTATGAATGAATGGGATAGAGATATCCACTGTTAAAGTCGCCGTTACTGCTATAGATGTTAACGGATTGATTTCTGTAACACTCTGAGCTTAGATAATCTCTTTACATATCTGATGCAATAAATATAATTCAAACATTCGCTTTCGTTCAAGAGTAATCGTGTGGAGTAACTGATATACATCCTAACATTATATATAATAAGTATAGTCTGTCACAGTTTAACGTCCCTCGATTATGCTCCTTAGGTTAAAGTAGAAGATGATTCAAGCATGTGAATTATAATGGAAGAATTGATGGAATGAGAAAGTGGAAGGAAAGAGGAGAACCCTGAGATAATTCACGGACACGATGTTGTTCACCACCAGCTTACTTGGCCGAAAATTGTACCAGGGACCTCACGCACCTGAGGTAAGCGCTCTACCACTGAGCTAACCTGCCCTATTCGTAGTAAAAGAAATGTAATAACTAAAATTAATGATCATCAATCTACAATGATACTTTCTAGGACAACATTACTTAATATTTCAAGATAAGAAGAAATAAGACCTATTCTTGAGGTCTTACTATAATGGTGTAATGTAATTAAACAGTTTTACTCACGGAATAAGATCATTTATTATAAAATTCACAATATTTATGTTGGAAATTTTCTAATGAGTCTACACGACGTAACCATAATTTCTCATAACTGAGAGTAATTTATTCCTCAAAGTAAACAAACATTAAGTATGAGCTTTTGGCACAAAGTAATAATAAAGAAAGCCTTTTTTAAAAAACAATGTTGGTAAAAGGCTGAAAAGAAGAAATAAAACAGATCCAATTATGAATTTATCTTTTAACATATTTTGGTAATTTATATGTATGACGTTTGAGTATTTAAGTTATTAAGTTTTTAAGAGATATTTTGTCGTATCAATTATTAGCAAAAGCAGATAATTATCTTATGGTTTAATGTATCATAAGTATCCTTCGGGAGTTATCCAATTCTTTCTTTTTCTTTATCAACTCATAACTCTAAATGTGAGATAATATAATTGTGCATATTGTTTGTCGAGTCCTGCCTCTTTTGTGTTATGACTTGCTTTATGGATATATAAATAAGCTACAATCAGGTTAATGAGTGTCAGTACTTTGTGCAGAACCATAAACATTGATAAGAAAGGGTCATTTACGAATACGAATTGTATAATTTACGTAAATTATAATGGCAATAACACTGCACGTAAAGTTTTCTGTATATTATTTCCCATCAGAACCATAAATCATGTACAGTTGTCATTAACCATTGATTTACGTTCTATAGTCTGAATTGTTTCTCAAAACTGTTCTCATGTACCTTTCTCGAGATTCTTGTGTGTGGTTCTTAGTTCATATTTTGGACTGAGATACAGTCAGTAGTTGTCAATAACAAGATAATGAACCTTTAAACTATCTGTTCTACAATCAAAACGATTAAGGTATCTCTAAAAAAAAAATGAATATATACCATATACGAGGTGATATCAAAAAGTTTCGAGACTTGTTCTGTAACACGCCAATAGATGTCAGCGCAAGACTGCATGCAAAAGCACAGGAAACACCGACCTTCATAATAAGTCAGCATACTAAGAGATATCGTTCTATGTATATCGGGAGCTGTGCAGGTGGTGCTATTCTAACCACGTGCGTTACCACTTCTGCGATTTCATCATGGACAGCAAGTTAGGACAACACGCGAACGTGAAATTCTGTGTGAAACTGAGCAAATCCGCCACAGAGAAGCTTCGTAATATGACAGTCTTTTAGTACACTGACTTATAAAGGTCAGTGCTTTCTATGCCTTTGCGTGCAGCCTTGCACTGCCACCTGTTGGCGTGTTACAGAACTAGTCTCGAAATGTTTTGATACCACTTCGCAATTGTATATACTACTGGTGCCATATTATTTATTACTTTTACTTTAGAGGTGAAATGCCCTACGTTTTCCCAATACTTCAACAACTGGTTCTATCATTAGCATAGTAAGTTTACTTAGCAGCAGACACGTCCACAGGAATTTATTTAGGGACGGATCCAAAATTGGAGGAATTCAAATTCAACATTAGGATAAATTGTATTAAAATTTATAAAAAATGACCATTGAAATTAGACTAAATTTACAGTAAAGTCAGAATTACGTGAGGACATGTTCGGACCCTTAGAACCCACCCCCGCGCATGTTTCTGCTTACAAGAAAAGGGCATGAACCTGTCATCCAGGCATCCGAATCAAACCTAGCCCATTCGATAAACATAACAAAGATATGTTCGTGCACAAAAAATTAGGTGCCATGGACAACGGAATAAGTCCCTGGGGCATATTAACCCTGTTAGTATAAAGAAAATCGTAGACTCATAGTGAAATAGCTATTGAATCAACACTGTTCATTGCAAAGTCATGGTCTATAGTTCATTCTCTTCAGCATAAAACAAGCTTTTACGAGGGTATTGGGGCCCATAACATACTTGAACACGGGAAATTGGAAGAATGTGGGGAAAATTCCCTCCAGAAATCCCTCTCATCAACTTTGGACTTCTCTGGAGTGGCCCCGGTTAAAAGCACACAACCCAAATGTATTTCAAAATATAGTATAAGGGATAAGAAGTGTGTATACCAAGTTTTGTACTATTAGACACAATACACATGAGGGGAAAACGTGTATTGGTATCCAAGCTCTTCTCTCATATCTATTCAGCCTATCAATACAAAACTTGGTACACACATTACTCTAGTCTCCAGCGCTACGCATGCCATGTACGGATACCGTAGTACTTTCTGAAGGGCCCTCGTATTAAAATATAATTAAACCAATAGAAAAGAAGAGAATGAGAAAAATACTTAAGAAACCTATTATTTTTTCCCTGTTGTCGGCCACATCGATTGCATTTATATCTACGGATATCACTATTGTGCTCTCAAGTAATGTATTTCTGCGTTTCATTGAAACTTAAGCGCTTTTATACTGTCATTAAGAGAAGATAAAATCACAAAAACTAAGGTGGAATATTTGCTGTGTTATTATATGTTTTCATTCCCATTATTCGAGAATATTGTACGTAAAAGTATGTCAACCGTGAGAAGCAAATGATGTGTAAAATTAGGTTGTGTTTGCATATGCAACCGATTTGCCATGCTTATAGTGATACAAAAGTAGTTGAATCAATACCACAGCAATTAGTTGGCTTCTTTTCTTATAATGTTCTAAGCAATATTATTTTGTATCTTTCGTGAGTAAACTTGATACTATCAGAACGAATTGATTCTTTTTTTTTCTTACGTATCTCATTCTGTAAATACGTGATAGAAAATTTTCGAAGCACATTTATTTTCTTACAAGTACAGAAACACTCCACTTCTTAGCTAGCTACTTTGAAGGTGAGAGACTTCTCATAGCAATTATGTGAATCAGCAAGAGTAAAGAACCTAACAAGCATTTCATATGAGTGGTTTGAAAACTCTCCTTACTGTTAAATTCTTGAAGAAAAAGTTGCAATGTCGATAGACATAGGGTGAATATATAGAGCGGAACATCTCTGAAAACAAAAGTTTTGGTAAGTATTCATGATATATTTTTTATTTAATTCGAAGTTTTGAAACTATTATATCAAGAAATGCAAGTTAGAATAAAGGCCTTTATACAGTACAGGCTCGTATCCAAAGGGGGTCTAGGGGGCTGCCCCTCCATAATTTTCGCTGGCCCCCCTAAAAGTTTCACGGTAGGCTTGCAAATGAACTATAATAAGGTGATGAACAATAATATGGTTGGATCGGCCCCCCCTAACATCAGCCAGGTTCCCCCTTACATTTTTGGGCTGGCTACCGGCCTGATACAGTATGCAATAGTTGTGTGCAATTTGTCCCAGCATAACTATGTGCCTGCCGTCCAGATTCATTTTATCTAGCTCTTATAACAAGTAGCAAAATAGCACTCGATCAGTTGGCCCGTGCATGGCTTTTGGCTTTCTACACTTATCCTTTCAACACGTGCTTTCATACAATGCCTTTTCTTGTACTTGTAAGCGATCCTTTAGATCCTTCGCAGAGCGTCATACCACCACTGGCCATTCATTGGCTATTGACTTGCCGACAACGTAAAACACTTGCGTCAAGCTTGAATGGAACACTGAATGCAAGGAATGCAAGGGTGCCCCCATGTAACTTCGTTACTGGAATCCAGCTTGCACTATGCCTGCAAGCTTTCTAATTAAGCTGAATGCAAGCTTGCCGACTTCCAATGCAAGCTTACAGCAAGCGGTTTGCAAGTTGTCTCTGCTGCTAGGGTTGTATTGAGTCCTGGCCATTGATGAACAACTAGCCAAGCAAGAGTACGTTCATGTCTAAAAGGCTTAAGGAAAGAAGTTACAGAGGAAAGTTTAATAGAAGAAGGGACAGTTTATCATGGATGTTACACCCACCGTCCTAGTTGAGAGGTTCCTGGTTCAATCCCCAAACAAAAAAGTTAGTGATGGACAGCATCGTGTTCGTGGGTTTTCTCGGGGTACTCCCTTTCCTTCACCATTCTCATTCCACCGATTCTTCCATCATTATTCACTTGACTTAATCATTCGTCTCCCGTAGTCTAACCGACATAAACGTGAAACGTTAAACTAAGAGTTGGTTAAAAGGGAGTTACAGTGGCGCCATATTTTTCAACTTTTTGGGATTTAAAATGTAGATTAGGGACCGCTTCAAGGTCAAATTTGGGACAAAAATAAAAAGTGGGACCGTTTGGGCAATGTGGATTAGTGACCAATTGGAACAAAATGAATGTCACCCGATTCGTATTCACACGTACATGATTAATTGATATGCCATTTTCCCGAAAAGTTAATTTTGATCTGAAAAAATTAACGAAAATGCAAGATCCAAAATTCCAGATTTTCGATAATTTTCGGGGTCAAATTAGAATTGTCTAAGGATAGAAGTCAGTGGAGAGCTTTCGTGAACGCGACATTGAACCTCCGGGTTCCATAGGCCATAGAGTTAGTTAGTTAGTTAGTTAGTTTTTTCAAATTAGACTTTTCGTAAAAGTGAAATATTCAGTTATTCATGCCCATACGTGGGAATACGAATCGGATGACACCTTCTTCGTCTCAGTTGTTCACTGGCCCGCATTGCCCAAATGATCTCACTCTTTATTTTTGACCCCTAATTTGACCTTGACGCGGTCGTGTCCAGAAATCTAAAGTGGTGCCATTGGACACAGCTCATCGAAATCTACATTTTAAACCCCCCCAAAAGTTGAAAAATAGGGGGCCACGGAACTCCCTTTTAATTCTGAGAGTTTTCATTTTCATTTGGAGAAAGGACCTTTCGCAGAAGAGGTGACTAGAATCTTAACCAGTCTAACGTCCAATTGTCAAGGCTTTCCCACCTGGAGTCTAATCTGAGGCCACAAGCTTCAAGGAGTCGCGCCCTAACCACTAAACAGCGGAGAAGAGAGCATAATAATAATAATAATAATAATAATAATAATAATAATAATAATAATAATAATAATAATAATAATAATAACAACAACAACAACATTTGTAATAATGTTTATTTCTGTGCCATGAATAGCCTAATGGCAAAAATACAGCACTTTATCATATATATATATTAAACTTTATTAATAATAGCACTTTATTATTATTATTATTATTAATAATAATAATAATAAAAGGAATAATGAGAGAGAAGAAAGAAATAGTTTAAATAACATTGATTTTCCAACGAAAACTAAAAATTTAACATAAGCTCTGGCAACCATTTCCTACACGAAATTGTATGACGTAAGTGTGAGGTTTTATAATCTGAGGAAAGCAGAAAGAAATCCTATCAGGAAAGAAGGGGAGCGGATGACGTATGAGAAGTGTTGCCAGTGCACCTGTAGTCATGGGATCACAAATAGTATGCCTGTTCAACTATCGACTACCCTGTCTGTATTCTTGTTTGAATGGCAACATTGTTTGTATTATCAAAATCAGGTAAAACATAATAGTGTGACGTTACAGACGCAGAAAATGGCCTCCTTATTGCACGGAAGCAACTCAATTTCCGAGAAATAGTCACACAAATAAGTCATTACGATTGAGATAATAAAAACGATTATATCCTTTGAATAGCATAAAATGCTGCAAGGAAAATTCACAAGATTTCCCACAATGTAGATCAAAGCCAGAAGGAAAAAAAAACTGTAAAATATCTGACCTAACAAGTGTAGTTTCATATGTTATTTCACGAACCCAAAAAACACCAATCAAACCTAATGGAATTCCGTCTACGTAAGAAAGATATTGGCTTCTCACTCATGGTTTGTTCCGAGCAACAAAATATACATTTATTTGTATGATAACATCTGTTCACGGCCGTGATTTCCATTAAGCCGACGCTAGAATATAGTAAATGGAAGGTCTTAGTATCTGCCGTCTATCAGGTGTAAAAGCGCAAATAATAGCAGTTAAATGGAACGAAATTCGATACTGATTATCAGATTGAGAAATGGGTCCATATATTTCATCATGGACTGGCTTTTGTTGATAAGTTTACCTACGTATTCCACCCCTTTCATACAGTTGAGCATGATATTTCATTCTGAACTGCTAGCGAAGTATTTCTGAGAGTGATCCCTGAGGCAGTTGTGATCATGTTATAAGTTCAGATTGGTGTAAGTAACGAAATCATCAGTTTGATGTTAGCTTTAATGCAAAATTTAAATTTTTTACTGAATTTAATTGAAATACTGATAATAGGCTAGTAATGATGTTCATCGTAGAACCAAGTGTTCAAGTGATAATTTTCATCTTTTATTATTTACCAATTTCAATGTGATTTTAAAAAAGTTACATTTTTCTACAAAATTTTCGCTTTTTCTTCGGAGGAAGAACAGGTTTAAGTTTTTAAAAAAGAATAAATTACCTCAATCTTATTTCTCAATTTATTGTCCCACGCTTATGCCATTTAGACGAAAGGAAAGTAATGATTAATCAAGTGAATGATGATGGGAGAATTGGTAGAATGGCAATGTAGAAGGAAATGGGAATACCCGAGAAAACCAACGGACAAATGTTGTCCGTCACAAACTTTGACCGGTGATTAAAGTAGAAACCTCATGAACCAGATGTGACCGTTCTACCACAGAACCACCGTGCTCCACCCTCCCCAAAGAGAGAGAAAAAAAACTTGCACAACAGCTCTTCGGATGCCAGGATATACCAGCTGGCTTGTGGGCCTCATTCCTTTGAGATGATGTGTGGTTAACACATCGGGTCAACTCGCCGTTTGTGTTGGCTTTCTAAAACGAGATTTGCTACTTTCAAGAAGCTCCTCAATTGTCCTCATGACTCTGTATCAATGCCGCAGTAGCAACGAACGGTCATCAATTTTTTCCACTATTAGACCCAACACTGCTTGACAAACTGTGTAAAAACCTCATAAACATAGATTCACTATATACTGTCAAAAATAGAATCATTTTACGAAAGTTTCATAGGATATATTTGCTCAACCTCATGGGGAGGGGGGCAGGAGTTTCATAGGAATATCTGATTTTCGTCTGATTCTAAACCCAAGCATTAGAAGTGACGGTAAAGCATCAGAAACATACATATCCCATTCCCGTCAACACCATATATCTATTATTTGGAATGTGTTTTAATGGGAGGGAGGTAAAATCTATCCCCTTATTATTAACTGATTTTCACTATGAAGTGAGAATAACTGCAATGCTTCAAAGGAAATATACGACTTACTCTTTTTAAATATATATATATGTACCGTGTCCTGCGAAAACAAACTAAGCGCCACTTTCATACTTTTAAGAAAATTACGTTTAAAGGTTGATGTCCAGCATTAATGTAGCCGTAATCAAAAGTGAAAAAAATGAAATGAAATCTTTGAGTTTTACGTCCCACGTTTATGCCGGTTAGGCCAAAGGAGACGATGATGATGAGTAATGAATGAAATGGTGGAATGAAGAAAGTGGGAGGAAACGGGAGAACCCCGAGAAAACCCACGCACACGGTGTTTGTCCACCACAAAGTTCACTTGGCGGGGGCTGGGATCGAACCCGGGACCCCAAGCACCAGAGGTGAACGCTCTAACACTGAACCACCGCGGCCCCGTAATCAAAAGTGAAATTATGTTTCTTTTTCTGGAAAGGTGTTGGTTTTTCTCTCTTTTCGATTATGCAAAACGTTCTAATGCTTATCAGGAACAAATCGTCGCATTTACGTGGATTTTCAAAATTTGCCGCTTAGTTCTCTTTTCCATAACACGGTACATATATTCCTAAGTATTTGACAAAATTATCGCGGAGTACATTTGTTTTAATTTGGGGAAGGGGAAGGGATTCTTACATTTTTAACATATTTAACTGGCATTTGAGTTATTGGAAGGTTTCGAAGAAAATATACGCAATATTGTATCATAATCGAATTATTTTGGTAAAAGTTATCAAAGAAATTTATTTATTTTTATCATATTACGGAACTTCGAATTTTAAAGGAACTTGTCTCCTTGTACCAAATTCTTTACCGATTTCGATTGAAGACCTCCGTGCAAGAAGGGGACAACTCCACTTTTTTTTGCCGATTTTGTGTTTTACACTTAAATATACGAAGAAAAATATTCTGTTTCATTCTGTACAAGAACAGTATTCCATAAAATATTAAATAAAAGGACTCGCATTATTTTCGTATTAGAACCAAATATTATTTGGATTATTGTATGTATTTGGAGCAAGGACAGGACATCTCCAATCCCTAACAATTAATTACACATAGATAACATAATATTTTATTAAAATATCATTGAAATTGGTTTCATACAGGCAAATTCTAACATAATATTAAATATAAAGACAAAATCTTTAAAAATGCATTTTTAAAACTTTTTTTGTGATTCCTGAAATATTGTAATAAATGGGGCTGTCTCCTTGCACCAAGGTCTTCAATTGCAACCAATAGAAATAATTGGGATCCCTGAGAGAAAATATACATTATTTTTATCACATAGTAACACTTTTTACATGGCTTATGTCAAATACAGTGAAATCTCTCTAATGCAGACAGCCGTGGAGGATAATAAAATGTCCGTTGTAGAGAGGTGTCCGCCTTAGGGAGGTTTCAATATTTTCTTACTTAAATGAGTAAACAAGGTAATATGCAATTCGAAACAAATATTTCTTTTGCATGAATCATATATTTACGAATGTTGCCAAAATGTTACTGTACCCGCATTATACGGTACTCCGCCATCCAATACTCTATGTTCGAGGGATAACATGGAAATAAGATGTTATAGTTCTCTGCACTTTACACTTATCACTTTACTACGTTTTCAGTATGTCGCTTTTATTTGCAGTTAATTACAGTCCAGTAGTGTATTTTTTGGGACAATATGCGTGCCTGCGGGCAAAAAAATACCAAACTTGTCTTTTACTTGGTTAGAGGTTCCACTGGGACAGTAGAATAACATGTCATTCCAAACAGCGGACAATTATCAATCACTTTTGTGTCTAAAACAGGTTGGGTGGGAGTGGAATGCAAGCAAAAGACATGATATTGTTGTTAAACAAACGCTTCGTCTGGATTGCAAGCAGAGTGTTGAGAAAGCAAAATGCTGTCATAATGCTTCCTTGATATGAATTACTAAGAATGTATTTTTACTGTACTTTTCAACTTGTTTCTAGAGAAAGTGTCCGTAATACGGAGGTAAATAATACCTATAAAAGACAGAAAAGACTGTTCGTGTCCGTACTAGAAAGTGTCCGCTTTAGAGAGGTTTGACAATATGTCTTTTTTCTATTACAGTGTTTGGGGATTACAAAATATATCCGTTACGGGAGATGTCCGTTTTACAGAGGTGTCCGTCAGTAGAGGTTTCACTGTAGTTGTTTTCCATGTATTTGTGCAGGCTTGGAACATGAGAGATACTTCAGACCGGTGGCCAGCCCCAAAATGAAGGGGGGAGGTTGAAGTTAGGGGGCCCGATCCAACCATATTATATAGTTCATTTGCAAGCCTACCGTGAAAATTTAGGGGGCAGCAAAAATTTAGCGGGGAACCCGGCCCTGTGGATACGGAACTGATAGACTTTACCTCATTTTAAACCTTTATTATTCATGGATCTCAATCTAAAATACCAGACTTATTTAGGAATATTGGAGGAAACCACATTTTAAATTTTGCTAAAATTGGATCTTTTACGAGAGGACAATGGAACAGACAGACACACAAATGTCAGGATATTGAAAGGTCGTAGCTGTTAACAGCGTATTCTTGTCTGGCGCTATAGCTCACCAATTGTAGTCATTACAAGACTGGTGAGCTCACTGCAACTGGCTTCTCTGAATAGTTATCCACTCAATTATTGACAAAAGTCAACGTTGCTAAACATAGATTAGCACAGTTCGTGTGTTTGCCAGCAATACCGATACCGGAACCCGCATGCTTTGCACACGAGGCAGGCAATGCCGGTGGAAGGCGCAGCAAAGCCATTGCCGGCGGTACTTTGCACATGTGGCCGATAATGCTGGCGCTGAGAAGAAGTTTACGACGTGAAAGACAGAACATGAGTCCAGCTATCAACAAGAGATATCTCCTTGCCTTATTGTACTTTCAACATAGGAACAGGAAACGTAGTGCACTAAACCTTTAGCGTCATTTTCATTACCGGAGTACGAGATAAAACCCAGTATACCACCAATAGAAATGTTGCAATAATAATAATAATAATAATAATAATAATAATAATAATAATAATTATTATTATTATTATTATTATTATTATTATTATTATTATTATTATTATTATTATTATTATTATTATTATTATTATTATTATTATTATTAATGTATTATAAAGCTCTAACAAAATTACTGGCTTACTGACCTACTTCTATCAGGGATAGAGACAGTGCATTTATAAAATCGCTTCCTCGTAATCGGTTTTAATGATAAAAAAAATCAATGAAAGTTCAAGTAACAAGTTCAAAAGCCGGCGAAAAATTATTCTTTGAATTTTGATTTTTTTTTTTTTTTTTACTTTTTACTTTTACTTTTATTTTTCTTCTTTTAGAAAGACTCTGCGGAGCATTTTTGGTCGTCATCGATTTTTTTTTTTTCCCAAATTTCGTATTTTGGAGTTTGAGGCGTATTTTTCCTCGATCGTCGATTGCGGCCATTTACCACCGCTACTTCAGGTAAAACTAACCCTTCGATCAAAAAAAAAAAAAATAAAAAAAAATGAAAGAGTGATTTAAAGATCCCAGTGAATAGAGTTCGATTCATTTTTTAAAAATCTTTTTTACATTCGATCACATTCTACTTCAGATTGATTTTTCGTCTGTAAATGAGAGGTGATTATTAAGAGAGAGTCGAGAGGTTACTCACGGTGCATATGGTAATTATATGCAGCATAAGTTACATTGGTTATACAAGTAAATAGACGTTAATATGGAATACTATACTAATTGTTCGAATTACTTGAGAGAATTAAGGAGAATTCCAGAACAAACCATATTATGGAGTTTTCCGCAATTCAGAGGTGTCCGTTAATGGAGGTTTGATTGTAAATGAACCAAAGGACAAGAGATATTTTGGAGTTTACTTACCCGTTTGGGACACAGGCTGTGATACATGTACTTACAGTTGAAACGGAGAACGGAATCACATGAGCATTATCCGGGAATCGAACCAGGGTCTCCTACATTGAATCCGCGTTAAAGTTACAATTGGAAAAGGAATTTGATAAGATGCCTTACAATAAGATCAGTTAATATCTACCTAGAAGATATAGTGAAGAGAAAGGATACATAACCATTATATTTCAATAGACGGTGAAGGTTTAAATATATAAGTTTCAGAAATAATATAGCTTTTGTTGTGGGATATCAGGGGGAAAAATAATAGAAGTTAAACAATTAGAGAGAAATTGTGAATAAAATATGAAGTAGTATATGTTAAACAGACGAAAACAATGAAGATTGAAAAGAAGATAAGTATGTCAATTATATAATTATAAAACTTTTTTTTAAAAAAAAACATTGATTTACACAGTTATTTGTTTAAAATATTACAAGAGTTGATATAATGTAGTATGAACATGTTACGAAACTTTGCACTACAATCCCTGTGACTTTATGCAACCACAATAGCTGTAGTGAATGTATGGTTGCCTATAAGCATGTTCCATTGTCGTAATTAACCCAATATCGATTGAAGTATTTCATAGCTTAGGTCAAGAGAATGCTACCATATCTTAAGAAATTTACATGGGGGCCATTGGGGAATGTGTACTCTTTTAAATTGAACACTTTTAAATATATATAAACGCATTGAATTTAGCACTTTATATCTTCGAAGTCGGTTAAAAAGTGAAATGTCTAATTTAACTTCTCAGATTTACTCCCTTTTTTAGGTTAAATGATACGAAAGATTAAAGGACAGTGTATGAATGAGTTGATGCACCGATAATATGGAGGGAAACGTAAGAACTTCGAAAAAACTACGGGTATTACCACAAACTGAAGTGAATTGTCGTTGTCAAACCAAGGACTAATCGCACAAGAAACTAATTGCTCTGTTTTCGGTATTTAGGAATATCATTATTGTTGAAGAATTTAACTGTGTTTGGGAAATCGAAACAGAGAGGAGTGACAAAAGATTTTAGGAAAGAGAAAAGGAATTTTATAAATCGCTAGGTAACGAGTAGGGAGAAACGCTCGTGAAATGTTTATTTTTGAGCATTATCGAACAGGGAGCCAAAAATGAACATAACAAAAGATTGTTGAAAAGTGAGTAGAGGCTTGTAAAATTATGTGTGAAGAAAGAAGCTAGATCCAACAGACAAACAAATCGGGGGGCAAGGGCGCCGATCCTGAGGGGGGCCGGGGGGCCCGGGCCACCCCAAAGATTATGTGGGTCCCCTATTGTATTTACGAATATACAATATTTGGCATAATTTGAATGTAATTTGTCTTAAAATCCTCATATATATATATATATATATATATATATATACCTTTCGCATCTGAATGGCCCCCCAGAATTTACAGAGAAATCGGCACCCTTGGGGGAGGGGGAGTAGATGAGAAAGAACAAGATTGCACGAAATTCAAAAAAGAAAAAAAAAGAACTTGCTGGAGCACATTGCCAGAAGAAACTGTGTTCTGATGGATGTAACGAAAACCATGTGGAAGGGAAAAGAAAGATGTAATGACGAAAAATTAGGAAAACTGTTCTTACGTCGAAACTAAGATTTCAGAAGAAAATTTTACTGCATGTAAGCCTTCAAATCTAAGCTGAATAATCTGTGAGTGACGTCAGAGTACTGTTGATAATAATGAAGAAGATCTCATAATGATGGGCAATTGAATGTAATTCTGCGAATTACGTAAACAGCATGGAGTCTCATACTACGTGTAACTAGAGTTAACAATATGTTACCACTGCTTGTAACTGATTCCCTTTTAAGCGTTAGAGCTATACAAAAAAAAAAAAATCTACTGCTCTAGATTGAATCCGAACCACCATAATGCATTCAATGCTATTGTCTCCCTCTGGGAACCAAACCCGGGAACATGTACACCAAAGGCATGACCGCTGGCAAATAAACCAGGGGAAGTGTTGTTTGTGAATGTTTAATAATTGTTGTTATTATGTCACTAGGACTTTCTTTAATTTTGTGAAAAGGCACGTATAAATAGGTCTCCTTCTTGTGAAGAAAAATTAATTTATCCCGTTGTTGTCCATACAACTCACTTTCATTATTTCCTTGTAGAAGGTACTTATTACATGTATGTATCTTTATATATATTAAGTCACGCTACCTTATTCATATTCCTTAAGTCATATTCCTTATTAGCAAATATTAATGCATCTTACATAATACAAAATGGTATGGTAAATAAAATATGGGGTACCGAGTTTGATGTATTCTGTTGAATAATGTTATAACAAGTTATATGGTCTCAGCAATAAATATTCGATGAAAGTATATTATCATAAGTTTGTATTCAGATACATTGCTCAAATACATATATTTTTATTAAGCTAAACTCTTTGGCATAAGCCTCCGCGGATCTTCAACCATTTAACCTAACGATTCTAAGCTAACGAATCTGTTGTAAGCATATCATGAGTTCCATTGCTGTTGTTTCTGGAGTAGGCTCCCCACTTGGTATCACGACGCTAAGTGAAAGCCGTACTGAAAACACTATCTTATTAAATTAAGTACTCTGTGGTTCTTTACTTCCATTATCTAATGGACGCCGAGGATATCCGCTGTGTACTTTCTCATTTAGCGAAAACGAAAAGTGAAACTTAGATATTAGTACCTGATTACGCTGTATTCATTAATTTGGAAAGATTCGTAGAAGCACTTCCTGCAATGATAATTAATTTCATTGCTCTACAATATTTGTTCACATTATCGGTCTTATCCATAAGTTGATATTTCATAAGCAAAGTAACTTATAGTAAGTTATTTCGCAATCTAAAATCCAATAAACAGACCCGACTTGAATGCCAAATTACATTTTACCAAAGAAATAAAAACCAAAATCCTAGAAAAAAAGAAAGAAAAAGAAAATTAACCAAATACTTCATTATTTTACAAAACAAACTAGGCATTTTACGAACATATTTAATGTATTGACTTATAATCACCGTCTTTTTACAAAAACGCCATCCTTTTAAATATTCTGCAATCACTTCGATAATTTCTGCAAATTCAGTTTAGTGTAGTTTTCTAATATCTTAATTTTAACACAAGAATTGCTCTTTCTAATAGTGTTCGTTAGTTGTAGTCTTCTTCCTCTCCTCCGTTTCTTACCTTCTGCCATATTTTCTACCACGCCCTTAGTAAGACAAATTTTTCTCAAATAATGTCCCAATCAAATTCTCTTCCTTATTTGAAACTATGACCTGTATTGTTATTAACTCCTCTAATACTTACCTTCTACAGTACTATGCCTTACACTACATCTCTAACAACACAATTTCGTTCTCAATGTCCTAACAAGTTTCTTTTTATTCAACTATTTCCAGTATTGTTCTTCTCTCCTCTACAACTTACTATTACTGTCTGCCATACCTTCTACCATATCCCTAACTAGGTTCGAGAAACAATGACTGGGACGTGTTCCGTCGGCTGAGATTCGACTGCATTTTCATGACACAGGTTCTTGTCTTTACGCTCATCACTCGGTCATTTAATTGTACAATTTTGTGGGCTTAATGGCAAGGAAGTAGGACATAAGTGCTTGATGCCGTGAATATACTATTTTTACTCTCAGAATCAGAATATTCACTTTGTGATACCTCAAGTCTGAAGATGAAACTGCTCAATTCATCAACAGTATTTATGAATATGTAGTAGATCCTCTCGCGACATCTGAACATTTTTGAGTGGCTGAGTGAAATTCTTTCTTAAAAGAACATTGCTTGGAATAACGTGTATTTAATTCTTCGTTCTCGGGCAAAATAATATATACAGGTATGATGTTCAGAGATATTTTTATTACTGGTGTTTCTGTGAAGAGTTATTATGGTATGGTCGTAACCTCAATTGTTTCGTGGACTCGAGAGCAGCATGAAACCAGAATGTAGTTTATTATTACTATTATTATTATTATTATTATTATTATTATTATTATTATTATTATTATTATTATTATTATTATTATTATTATTATTATTATTATTATTAATAGTAGTAGTAGTAGTAGCAGTAGTAGTAGTATTTTATTTATTCTTATTAAATAAAATATTTATTTTTATTATTTGAAAACAATAGTTTAATATATTAGACTAAAAGAAAAACCCCGTAGCAAATTTTATCACACAAACTTATCAGTTGATGAAGGGGAAATTTTTAAAACTAAAATTTTATGTAAAGAAAAATAGGTTACACAGTTATGGGAAAGTTAGTTTGAGTTTGCAGTAAATTATACAGTAATCGTGTCATTTGACAAAATTATTGAAATATATAAAAGATGGTGTCAAACTGACTGTGAGTAATAGACGTGTATTTTGCACAAATATATAGAGACGCTATTTTGCTTATCGTATCCTTTGTTTTCCAGTGGGAGCTCATGTGATACGGATTGCACGTTAGTCAGTAGCTCCGGGCTCATATAGCCTCGCTGCAGAAAGGCACGTTAACCTCAAACTGAACTCAACTCAACGTAACCCTTTGTTTACGAATCCTGAAACCAGCAGTGTTCGCCTCCGAGATTATTAACAACTTGCAGTAACATCTTGCCCTGCGGGATGAGTGAATAGTCAAACCTTAATAAAGAGTGTTCGCTGTCTGTCGTAGAGAGAATATTTTACCACCTTTGATGTATGCTCTAGTTAGTAAAGGGTTCGGCATAGAATTATTAAGCAGAATAGATCCAACAAATAAAAATGCTACAAGTAATAGATGAAGATAGATATTGATATAGATGTACCACATTGACTTGACATCTAGTCTTCCGTTCCAAGCGCTGCTATCGGCTGAAGAAATTCCACTCCACTTCGTCAACCGCTCTCTCGCTTAGCAACAACTGAACCTTTATTGGCTCAACAAGTGGGTGTGAGCTTTAGTTTGCATTTTTGCCAAGGATCAAGACATTTTGGCAGCACTATACTTAAAATAATACCCAATTATCATCAACATGATTCTTCCTACTCTCAACATCTACATTTCTCAAATAAGACAAATTACACCGTTATTATTTTTTTCTTCAAATTTATGTTTACGTCCTTATATACCTCAATATATGCATGAACGTTACTAACATATATTGTTCAATTCACTAAAATAAATAAAGAGAGAATATTTTAATATATAACACATATAAGTGACTAATTGGTCAACAGCAGAGATCTAATTAAGTAAAGTAACATGACAATAATATGAATAAACACTACTGCAACAGTTACGTGAATGCGATACGAAACACTGTCCCGCTCTGAAATCTCGCCCACCAGTTTTCTCCTTTTTCCATCATCTGGAGGTGTTGTAATAACAGTCTTCAACAACTTAAAACAGTGGGCATGATGCCTTCAAAGACTTTCTCAGCCCAAAACCATAAATTTTTATATTGCCGCTGTTCTATAGTGGACATACCTGTGCTGATCATAGATTTTAGTTCTTTTAAGTCTGTTCAGCTTCAAGCGACTTACGTAGTTCGGTTCAAAATCCTCCATTAATTTCACAACAATCCAACATACCAGAATTTTGCTAACTATTCCAGTGTGAGATCACCAGCAACGATTTCTATATAACTTTGGAGGTGGGATGGTGTGGTGTTTCAGAAATGAGTGTTTAATTGTCATATATTCAAGCTAAGATGGAAACAAATATACCAAGATTCTGGGGGCTACAGCAAATTTTGGAGAGGGTCAGACCCTCTTGGATTCCAGGATCGGCATCCACTCGAGCTTATCAGAACTTACGAGAATTACTAATTTTTTTATGAGATTTTAAATACAAAACAAACGTTTTTACACCGAGAAATAAATAACACATTTTTTCGTAAACTCATCAATGACTATTCACTCAAACATTAATTCTAAAAAATTCGTCTCCTGTATAAACGACAGGATACTGTCTAAGCGATACTTCACTGGTAATTTTGTTATGGTAATGGCGAGAATTAAATTGGCAACACTAATTTTTCAATAGAGACACAGAAGCCTTTGTAATGGTATCCAAACCCTGGAATCGCTAAACCTACGAAGTTAACGACTCGCATTGTTTTCGTTATCATGACTACCCGTACCAAACCTTTCACTTCCAAACTCCCAGCAAGGTCCGAAATCAATCGTTTACCGTATACTTGGAGAGATCGAGTTAAGTTGATTTTGAGTTTACATCCGTCCCGTTCAGCAGCGAGGCTATATGAGACGTGGATTTACTGATTAACGTGGAATCCGAATCACATGAGCTCCAGCCTTGGAGAGATCGAATTGTTGTTTGTAATTAAAGCAATTGAACAATCAGTGCTGCCAGTAGTTAAGATTTTAACATGGTAACAGTTGATTTTATGTCACGAGTTTGATACCAAAAGAATGTCTGAAAATCAACACGAAAAATGCCATATCGTTTGAAATTTATGAGATTTCATAATTTATTTTTAAAAAATGTATGTGAACTAATTCGTTCTTTTTGAAAATTTATGACTCACTGAGTCAATCGTATCAATACAAGATCTCTACTAATATTAGGTTACTATTTAGAGCTGGAGCAACAATGAAACATAATTAAATTAGCCCCCATGTTCTTAATCTGCTCGGAAGTTTTCTTAACTCAAATTATATGTGTTTAGAATAATTAAGGAAATTATACATATTGTATTTCATAGTTCTCGTAAACTAATGACGCGTTTACACTTAGTCTATTTGTGATCGATTCAGTGGAACAGGCGTCACTTTCGACTCTGTCGATTGTGTAAACAGGAATTCGACTGAATCGCCTGATAGTCGAAAGCGACTAATCGACTGGCAACTGAATGGAAAGACGTTCTATTTTCTGCGGTCGACTCGATCAGATTGCCCAGCGAAGACGACTGGATTGCCTAGTGAAAACACCTGATTCCAAGAAAGTTTTCATTGGAGAGAAAAAGTGTCTTGGAAATAGCCTGTTTCGGTACAGTTAAGATGATATTACTTTTAGAATTATATGATAAAAATGAATGCTTATGGAATACAAAAAAATGCTCTTTACAAAAATATTGCTGCTGCAGAAACACCACTAGCAGCAATTATTCACCAAATGAATTTAAAAATCACAACTGCGGATCTAGGGAATAAAATTGAAAATATTAAAATGATTCGAAAAGGTCGGGTGCAGGTGTGGAAGTAATAACCCAACCAAAGATAGCTTGGTTCATGAAGTTCATTACTTTTTACGCTACATTATACAAGCTCTATTAGTGTGTACAGGTTTACTCTTGCCGCACCACTTGAAAGTTTTGTTGAAAAATTATAATTCTTTCAGTAATCTTGTTATTATCCCCTAAACGGTTTCAACTGGGCGGCATGAAGATATCTCACTTAGCATATATAAAATTTAGAGGCCACAACAAGAAATTGCTGAAGACTTACAATTCTTTTACGATTTGAATATAAATATGGCTTCCGGTTGTGTAGGATAAAATCTACAGTGTAGAAAACACAAACCAACCTGTGCTAGGAACTAAAAGCACAAATGCTATCTAAGCCAAGGCAGGTTGAAGCTGGTGGGACTATGTTGTAGTGCGGGAGTGTATCCGAAGGGACCAGGCGCACCACCGATGATGGCTATGCGCGGAATCGAGGGTAGTGGAAAGAAGTTGATTTTGACAATGATACGAGTTTGAATAGCACTTATCATAGTTTCATACTACTAACGGTACATTCTAAACATAAAATACAGGTCCTGTACACTGCAGAAATATGTTGCAGGTGGAAAATAGCATATATTAGGGCCATATTTCATATGCACTCACTTATTTTATCCGTTCTAAGGCACTTGTTATGATTTTACACTAGTAATCGTGCACTTGTAAACTTAAAATACAGGAGTATTAATTTGTATTTAATTCTGATGCGTGCAGAAATTTGTTCTTTATAAACAAGTCCTTTTACGCAAAGCATTGATTCTTACCTATAAATTTTGGCAAAATGATGTGCGCGCCAAAACAACACCTGCACTTTAATAACATGGTAAATGTTATGATATGAATGGTTAAAAACAATCTAATATTTTGTGCTAAACAAAGGTTTCGATCCTCCTACCCTGTGTGGTTTAGATACCATTCTCACTTTGCCTTTGGTGCGAGGGCTCCCAGATTGATTTCCGGTGGGGGCACTCGGTCGAAAAATGTAAAAAGCTTTTTTTTAGACCAGTCATCCTGACGAGGTTTTCCTCATTCACACTAGGTAAATGCCGAGGCGGTGTCTAACCTATGTGTCCCAGGCCTATTTAGACCTATTTCCATTATTTGTGCTCCAGCTAAAATATTGGAACATATAACATATGGAAGAATATTTAATCATGTGCAAAGTTATGTAAGCGTAAACCAGCATGATTTTATACCAGGTAGATCGAAAATTACCAACCTTATAAATTTTACTCAAGATATATATGAGATTTTAGATCTGCAGAAATGTATAGAGAGTATATGCTGTATTTTGATATTACCAAAGCATTTGATAAAATAAATCATGATATCTTATTAAACAAATTATCTAGCTTTAGATTTAACCGGTCTTTTCTACAGCTAATTGATTCGTATTCTCAGAAAGGAAGCAATATGTTACATATAAACAAGCTTCATCATTCTATTATAATATGAATTCTGGTGTACCGCAAGGGTCAAATTTAGGACCACTATTATTTATTATATATGTAAATGATCTCCCAACAAAAATAAAATATTCTATATGTACTATGTATGCTGATAATATAAAATTATATAAAATAGCTTTAAAAGAAAGTGATATCGAAAATTTACAAGATATAAATGCCATATTTGAATTGAGTATAATTATTTAGAATTAAATGTAAACAAATGTCATTATGTTTCGGTTTCTGTTTCTGTTCTGTTGCTGAGCTTTCTTGGTGTTTGTGCGCGTAAAGCCTCTTCTGTGGCTATGTTTGGATTTGGTTTTTCCCACCTTGTCCGATAAGCTGCGGATGGGGCCATTACAAAGGTTTGGAAATTATAAAAATGTAAAAAACTACAAATATTCTTTGAATAATGTTGAACTTGAAAAGAAACATCAAGTTAAAGATCTTGGTATTATTTTTGAAAATAAGATGTCGTTTAATAATGATATTCAAATTAATGTGGCACAGGCCTATAAAAACTAGGTTTCGTTATTAGAAACACAAGAAATTTTACAAATTTGGAGGCTATTAAACAATTCTATTATCATCTTGTAAGAACTAAACCGGAGTATGGGTCAATAATATGATCAACGAATTATACTTCTTATCAGAGACAAATAGAAAATATTCAGAAGAAATATATGTTTCCTTTTTTATAAGAAATATAATGTCATCGTATAGAATGTGAATTCCTTATAAAGAAATATTACAGGAATTTAAGTTTATCCCGTTACATAAAAAGCGCATAATACTTGAACAAATGTTTCTTTATAAACTCATGAATGGAAACATTGAAAATAATGATATCTTAAAATGGATTCACTTTAATGCAGGTCAATGTATTTCTTCATAAATAAAATACCTAAGACAAACTGTTATAAAAATTCACCACTGTTTAGAATATTAAGCGACTACAACGAAATGATAAGAAATCATGATTTGGACTTCAGTTTCAATGTAAATAAATAGTAATATCGTTATGCAAAACGCGTTAAAATTATATACTAATTCCAATATATAGTTGAAAATTTACAAATCTATAAGAAATTTAAATATGTAAATAGTGTGGAACGTATGTTCATGTATGTGTGTGTAAGTGTAGTATTTATGTATGAACTATTTATCAAGACAATATATAAATATGTGTATGTAAAATTGTATTTATACATAATTATGAATATTAGTTTTTTCATATTTTTGGCAAAATTTTCTTTCTGTGTATTATGTGTGTTTTACTTTTTGTTCAAGTTAAAATTGTAAATTAACTGTAGTAAATTAACTGTAATTGGGGATGATCGTTCCTGTTGGAGTCAGATATTGTTGTTAAATAAATAAGTAAAAGGCATCTTCCTTCCTTCCCCAATCCTTTCTTCCTTCGCTTTCCCCGGATAATGTCCTCGCCAAAGGACGTCATTCCTCAAAAACTTGACGGGCTAGTATAGCCTTAGATCCCTAGAGCCCAGAAATCTAAATCCTAAATCGTACCATTCTCACTTTTAGTAGCTGTATAGCACAAGTTGGTTAGTGCTTTTGTATTTACTGTTTTTTTTTTTTTTTTTTTTTTTTTTGACAGTATGCTCTATTTGTACCGATAACAGGTAAACATTTTTAATGTAAATCTGCATCCAGTAATACAAGTCCTCCCTTCTGCAAGAGTGAAAATTACGTTACTTAGATTTAGTTTTAGAAGACATGGATATGTTATGATTCTAAGTATGTTTACCTAAAATGGAAGTGTACGATTTCCACTTACTAATGATTATCCTAGTAAAGAACTTTGCAATTTTACGAAATAATGTTAATTTTAAAAAAAATATATCATTTTCCATTATTTAATGATTTCTTAGTACGTTCCATAGTGCAAGTTTACAATAGACTGTAATAAAAATGGTAATTTTATGGTTAAAATGAGTTGACTATAAATGAAAGAAGACTAATAGGAATTGATTTCCACTGGCGGAACATTTTTACAAAATAAAGGTAAGCAGTATTTTATGTTTGTAAGTGGCATACTACGGTTACGATGAATAAGTCCATATGAAAGACGACTGTGTAATATATCAATTTCAACCAGCGAAGTGTTTCTATGTAATGCAGGGAAAGTGTATTTTATGTTTACACGTTTAGGGTTATTACTGTGAAGCCATGACAAATGCTTAAACCTACACAAAGATCTTCTACTGAAAATTCTTTCATCAAAGTACACGTATATGATGCTCCTAAATATTATTTTCATAATATTAATTCCCTTATCCAGCACCATTTTCTTTTCTTTTCTTTTCTTTTCTCTTGTTACTGCTATTTTAATTTTGACCCTTAATTCAAGAAGATTCTGCTATAACGCGAGAAATTGTTCCAATTACTTTCCGCTTGGACATCTTTAGAATTTCCAGTCGATTTCGAATCGATCAGAGGAGAGCGAGTCAACAAGCAGCATTCAATTTCAGTTGAAACAATTGAACACATCCACCGATCTGATTTGGCCTTATCGCTTCGATTTAATCGCAATGGAGAGAGTTGATTTAGCCAAGTCGACCAAGTCGACCAAGTTAATACAGGCCTTAACAGTTGGTTTAGTCATGAATGTTTCCGTGTATCTATTTGCTGAAAAATTAAAAAAAAAAAACATAACTAATTTTCTATATTGTATTTTTATTCCTTTTCCTTTCATATATATACGTACATAGACCGAAACATTTATGATCCAAGATGGATATCATTGTCAGGTGTTTTAGTAACGTCAACATTAGCAAATATTATTCACTAGCTCACTTTATCCTTCACACATGATTCAACACCAATCGATACATTTCAATTACAGATAGAACATTATGGATGTCAGCGGTAAAGGAACGATTTGCGTTTCTCAATGGCTGTAGCGTGTTTATTAAAAAGGGAAATATTACCAAGAAACAGACTGGTTTTAATTTATATAAAATTCCCTAAGGGAATAACTCCAAACAGGGTAATATAGTCAAACATACACTGTTTACCTATTTTGCAATAAATGCAAAGACACGGCACGCGTCCAGTTTGCGTTTTATGGCACAGCTTTAGTAAGACACGAGAAGCTTGCAAAGACTCATAACAAGACCACCGCGTTAGAAACAGTGCGATTAAAACTTCTAGAAGAAAGTGTTAGTAGTGACGTGTTTTGAACCGCAATTCAAAAATTACTCTTGTGTTTTACAAAATAATATAATTCAAATTTCGAACACTTGTGTTGATTTTGTGTCTTTTTAAAAAATAATATATGCTTTCAGACTTAAGTGAGACATGTTTAAATTCAACGTGAAATTAATAATGGTTACTACATTAGCGTCAAACTAAAGAGATTCAAGTAAGGTTACATATGTAGCTATAATTTGCTAATGATTTATTTTTATCTGACATAAGTAGGCCTATCAAGCTGTTCCGATTGTGTGTGTGTCTGAAACACTGGAGGATCCACAGGGAGGGCGGAGGGGGCGACCTCTCTCCCCAAAGGTCTTTTCTTTTTACTTCCAGCATTTATCGTTGGGAAATACAAATATGGTCTTTTCCCGACTAATCCGATCTGTGTGACAAGCTCCGCAAAGTCAAAATGTGTGGTACTTAATAGTACTTAATACAGACGTATGTGAATACTTCTGTCCCTAGTTCCTCATAAGAGTGATCGTCATAAGTCTCATAGGAGCGGGAATATGATTCATTCGTTGGAAGGATAGCTGAAGGAAGGAGGGTAAGACGGCTCACCCTTTGAACTAGAAATATATATTTTAAAATTCAATCCTAGAAAACGGATATGTAAATGGAATTCGGGTCCTCAAATTTCAATTACCCTTACCTTGAACAAAGAGAAATATAGAATCTTCAACGCTCCTTGCCGAAAAGCTCTCTAAATCTGAGTGAGATTTTTCGGTTGATTGATTGATTAATATGTATTTACGTCGTTTGTCAAAAGCGATGCTTTACAGAACGAGAACTAGAGTTTAAATTTGGATCTGAATCACTGCAGTGCGTTCGATGCTCACTCACCGGGAAACAAACCACAGAACCTCATGCATTAAAGATCAAAGGTACGTTCGCTAGCTACTAGATCAACAAGGAGAGTCCTGACTTTTGGAGTTCAACACATAAAACAATAGGTAGTGACCAGGGATTAATTGTAACTTTTAATGGCATTTCATCTTTTCTTGGAAAATAACACAAACTACAAGCTGTTATTGTAATTTATGCATAAAAGATGAAGTTCTGAATGAATAATTGATCTTCGTACAGGCAAAACCACTTAAGCTAGAAATGGGGAAAAAAAGAGGTGAAAGGAAAAAGAGACGGGATTTACAATTATTATAATGAGATATCAATATCTAATGTTAAGAATCTTTGAAAGTTAGAAACATGGAATTTGGTATATAGACTTCTCACTTAAAATAATTCAATACGTATTTTAGCGCTTTTGATATTTTACCTAGAAGGAAAGAAAAACGGTAGAAATTTTATATTATTATTATTATTATTATTATTATTATTATTATTATTATTATTATTATTATTATTATTATTATTATTATTATTATTATTATTATTATTATAAGATGCCCATATCTCGGGATCCCTTACACTTAGAGACATGAAATTTGGTAGTTCGATTTTTTTATTTAAAATAATTAAACATGTATTTGAGTGTTTTTGCTACTTAACGTGGAAGTGGAGGAAAAGAGGTGAAGGTGGTTCATCAAAATGTCTTATGAGACGTTTGAATTTCGTGACAGAGTTGTAACTCAATCCAATTCTAGATGAAAAACACAGAAGGAAGAACGCGAAATATTGTACCACAATAGCACGTAAGAGCATTTGCTATAATTTGCGAGGTCGTATGTCGAGTAAATTTGGGATCTGGGTAAGAAGGCTAGTATAATATAAGTTATTGCTGTTGTAAGCATAGCTATAATTATACTATGTTTCTAAAAGCTGCATTTAAGAAATCACCTAACGGAGCCAATTTCCAAGCCCTTGTTCCTCGTCTGGTCTAATGCTTTTTTTTTCTTTACATACTGAATTATACCACTGCAAAAGCAGTGTATTCGGACAATATACGGCAGGCCCGTATCCACGGGAGGGGGGCAAGAGGGGGCCGCCACCCCCTAAATTTTGGCTGGCCCCCATAAAATTTCACGATAGGCTTGCAAATGAACTATAATATGGTGATGAAGTATAATATTATTGGGTCGGGCCCCCCTAACTTCTACCGGACCCCCCCTAAATTTTGGGGCTGGTTACGGGCCTGATATACGGTGCTCATGGACCCAGGTTCTATTGGCGGTGGACATTTGAACGAAAAAAGTGGTCCAAATTTCACTATAATCAGTACGTGAATGTCTCCTTTAGCCACCATGTCATTACCGTGGAACGTCAAGCTGAACCACAAACCAAAATACCCTATGCATAGACTTTTGTCACAGTGCCTTATATATTTGTTTTCTCGCTCTCTCCTGTTTAAGTGAAAAATTTCTGAATGTACTGTACCAGCAATTGAATTCCTGAAACATTCATGCACAATTCCATGGACACATAACGTCAAGGTTTATCAGTGACTCCCAGTGACTTGTGAATCCTGGGCCCTATACCAATTATAGAAATGTTTTCTTCACCTTTGATACATCAGAAGATTTTGGTGGCGCGATTTATGGAGCCGCAATCCGAACACACATTTAAGAAAATATGAACAAATGTTGAAAAACTGAAGTCATGGCGAAATATTAAGTTTTGCAAAATGAAACCTAACGGAAATCCAACAATCTTTTGCCCTTGGGAAGTATTCTACGCCTAGCGCCATAGATCAAAGATTATGCCCCTCTCAGAGAGAATACTGAAAAAATGACATGGATACAGGCAGGGGCGGATCCAGAACCGACTTCTGGGTGGGCGGTGGGTTGTCATACTGCTACTTAGAGATACTTTTAACAGCTTCAAACTCTGGGATGGGTTTTATATATATGTATAAAATAAGAAAATTTCCTCTTCTGGGGGGGGGGCGATCGATCGCCTCTGGATCCGCCACTGGATGGAGGTCGACTAACGGAACACCCTCGCACTCTATTGGATAGTGAAATCGATAGAATTAGGTCAAGCTCCATGTTTATTTGCGATTACTTTAGTAGAACAAAAGAAAGCTTTATTTATTCAAAGCTTTATTTATTCCTAGGAAGGGCCCAGGGAATAAATTCAGGGTTTGCAAAGCCTACAAATTCATGTTCGGGCAATCACTACCACGGGGAATAATCACAAAGCCACTAACACATCTTTGGAGTTAAGTTTGAGTATTAGTATTTTTTCTTTTCAATTTGCTGAATTATATCCTGGTATAAAGAGAAATGAAAGCAATATGTAAAGACTGCTCTCCTATATTTTGACTAGGGATGGCCAAAATTTTCCGGAATCCGGATTCCGGAAATTTTGTTTTCCGGAATCGGAAAATTTACTTTCCGGAATTCGGAAAAATTCCGGAATTCGGAAAAAATCCGGAATTCGGAAAAAATCCGGAATTCGGAAAAAATCCGGATTTCGGAAAAATTCCGGATTTCGGAAAAATTCCGGATTTCGGAAAAATTCCGGATTTCGGAAAAAATCCGGAATCCAGAAAATTTCCGGATTTCGGAAAAATTCCGGATTTCGGAAAAAATCCGGAATTCGGAAAAATTCCGGAATTCGGAAAAATTCCGGAATTCGGAAAAAATCCGGAATTCGGAAAAAATCCGACATTCGGAAAAATTCCGGATTTCGGAAAAATTCCGGATTTCGGAAAAATTCCGGAATTCAGAAAAAATCCGGAATTCGGAAAAAATCCGGATTTCGGAAAAATTCCGACATTCGGAAAAAATCCGGAATTTTTCCGAAATCAGGAATTTTTCCGATTTTACTTTCCGGATTCCGGAAAGTAAAAATTCTGGAATTGGCCATCCCTAGCTAGTAGCTGTTAAAAGAGAAACACAATAATGAATATATATACTGTATTAGTTTCTTGTAGTTGGATTTGTCTTTATCACTTACGTAGACAATTGCTACTGCAGTTATTTACTGTTTTATAAGGGTCTTATTTTCACACACAAAAAAGTCGCCGGTATGTCTCAAACATTATCGCGTTCCCACCTACAGCTACTCCAAAGCACTGCAAACTACTTTGTAACCAGGCGAAAGGCAGTGGAGGAAAAGAAATCTCAACAAATATTCTAATAACATTCGCTTATTGTCAACATACCTACAGTGAGCGCAGAAAGTGTTCGTACACCGTGCATACTTTATATTGAAAACAGCTAGCATGAGAACGGGAGGTGGAAAATATATATATAACCAGAATTAAGACTACACATTCATACATTTTATTTCTATATACAAGAGAAAGGCCAAACAAACACAATCACTGTTTTGTTCAGAAGAAAAGAGAGAATTCCTTTTTTGTAAACGCAAAATGTCACCGTACACTTATGCTTGAATTAGTGCTTATAAAGTATATTACGTTATTTAATATTTTGTAGGATTACCCTGTGCGTTAATGATTGTAGTCTTCGTGGCATTGATTTCACCTGTAGTAGTTCGTAGTTCTGTAGCTTCGGGACTGATTATGTCCCATTCTTCTTGAATAGCTTTTCTTAGGCCTTCTTTAGTAGAGACAGGGCCGGCGCGAGAGAGGGTCGAGCCGTGCCACCGCCCAGAGCGGCAAGTCTAATGGGCGACAAAATTTGAAAAAGAAAAGAATACTATCAAAATATAATGCTTCGTAATAGGCTCACATGGAAAAATAAGATTGTGTTAACCTGAGAATGTAATTGAACTTACTTCACTCACATTCAAGAAATACTCTCTCAGGAAATTCAGAGCATTCCTCCTCGTTTTCAATTATCAAACTACTAGCCACAGGTATCTCGTTCAATATTTCCCTTGCAGCAGTGTAGATAGGATTTTGAGCTAGAGTGCATAAGATTATCACGGTGTCTTTTTATATTTTTTTTTATTCAATAACGTTCTAACGCTCCGCTCCAAGTATGCAAAAGGTACACTCCCACTTGAGACAGGCCGTTCTAGCCTGTAGCATTCAGGGGCGGATCCAGGACGGACTTCTGGGGGGCGGTGGGTTGTAATACTGCTACTTAGAGCTACTTTTAAGAGCGTCAAAAAATAAACTATATATTTTATTTATATATAAAATAAAAAAGTTTCCTCTTCTGGGGGGGGAGATCGCCCGAACGCCCCCCCCTGGGTTCGCCCCTGGTAGCATCTAGAGACATTTAGGTTCTAATAGCGAGTTTTTGACCAATTTACAAATTGTTCATTCCGAATATAGTAAATCGTACAGCATATTATTTCTTGAGAAATGTTTCATTTTTTGTATAGCTAAAAAAAAGTTTATGACTTTTTTTTCTGCGTCAGTTCAACGTTGGGCCATACTAAAGGAACATATTAGTAGTCTCACTTTAAAATCATAATCCACCACAAGGTGGGAGAGCCGAATTGATGCTCTGACTCAGTTATCAAATATAGGAAGTTTATGATGCCTTACTTCAAATAAGTAATGACAATAGAACCGATAGAATGGTCGTCCACGATGCTCTGTGTATAGCAAACCAGCTGAGTTACTTTTCTTTCCTTTACTCACTCGTTGTCTGATATGACTTTAAAGCATTGATTCTCATGTGTTGGATGCAGTAGGATTTCTTGAAAATATATCTGGGTACTTTGAGAGGAGCAGAAATTATGCAAAGTTTAAATCTTACTTAGTTGATACGATGGACTTGGCATCAGCATTAGATACGGGTGATCCACTGATACGTAATACAGTGCAAGCTCGAAGTCGAAAGAAGAGACAGTTTCAGTACGAGGCAGAGGATGAAGCTACTGAAAACATCCACAAACAAGATACAAGATCGATTTTTATTACAAAGTTCTAGAAGTGATTGTGTTAGCTTTTAAGAGAAAGATTTGAGCAACTTAAACATCACAGCGAATATTTCAATTTTCTTTGCGATATAAGTAATCGTAAAGATATAGCCTACCACCTGAACTTTTTGTCTGAAAAGTGTACTAAACTTACCACCATTTTAACACACGAAGAATTGAAAGATATTAACCCCAGTGATTTGAAAGACAAACTGAAAGTGTTATCCACTATAATTAAGCCTGTGAAAGTTCACAAAATAATAATAATAATAATAATAATAATAATAATAATAATAATAATAATAATAATAATAATAATAATAATAATAATAATTAAGGAACATGACTTTGCTCCCAATGTTAGTATTGCACGTAGAATTTTGTTAATCTTGCCTGTAACAGTGGCAAGTGGAGAAAGAAGTTTTTGGAAACTTAAGTTTATTAGAAACTATCTACACTCTTCTATGTCTGAAACACGCTTGAGTGGTCTAGCGACGATATCAATAGAACACAAATTGGCTAAAACATTGGACTACGTGATGTGATAAAGGAATTTGCTCATATCAAAGCAAGAAAAGTTTCTTTCAATTAAGATATGTTAAATTTATGTATGTCTATTGTGTTTTAGTACATTATAAGGCTTAAGCTAATCACTTACATTTACCATAATATCTGATTTACTGTATTATCTTCTTGCTCCATACTCTGTTGAAAACGCCTTTTGATATAAAATAAGCCTAAAAATTAAAATTCTTAGTCATGATTAAAGTATATTTTTAAAATTTTATTTTCTGTATGCGCTGCTCTATATTACAGATATACAGCGAAATCGAGCATACTGAATATTGTGTCAGTATAGAGTCGTTTAAATATTACGTGAACATTCCAGAAAGGTAGTTTTTTTTTTTTTTTTTTTTGTTTACTTTTCCATTTTATACATGTTTTTAAATGACACTTGAACGTTATCTGTCAAAATAAGGTTTGCGGATTAAAGGGGCGGCATGTGAAAGCACCGCCCAAGGCGGCAAAATTGCTAGCGCCGGCCCTGAGTAGAGAAGCTGTGCCTTCTGATTGTTGTCTCCAGAACAGACCATAGATGTTCTATGGGGTTCATGTCTGGGGATTGGGGAGGTGTGCGAAGCTGTTTCAAGGTATTATAGAGTAGCCACAATCGAGTATTTTCCGCTGTATGTTTGGAGTCGTTGTCTTGCTGAACAATAAATTGTTTTCAAGAACCATCTTCTGCGCACTAGTATGGAGATTTTCCTTTAATATGTTAATATACACTTTGTGGATCATCACTCCATCGATAAGGTGGAGACGACCCACCCCTGAGGCACTCATACAACCCCAGACGAGCACGGACCCTCCTCCGTGTCTTACTTTAGGGACGAGATTTTGAGGATTCATCTCTGTATTCACCTTGCGCCATACAATACGCCTCCCATTGGACTCGATAAAGTTAAATTTACTTTCGTCCGAAAATGTGACCCTATTCCAGAAAGAAGCCTGATCCCTTATCTTTATACTCTTTTTCAAACTTTAGTCTCTTTATACGATTTGTCTTGTTCACCCAGAACATTTTCCTGGCTATCCAACCATGATACCTTGGAAATATTCCGCACTGTACTGGCTGATACTTTAACACCGCGTGTTTCCAGATCCGTTGCCAATTGCACAGCACTATTTTTTGGAACCTTTTTTCTTTCCCTAATAATGTAACGTTTATCTTGTTCGCTCAACAGTCTTGGTCTTCCAGTTTTTTTTTTTCGCACAGTGATAGAAACATTATACATCGCAATTATTGTTTGTACTGTTGTACGAGGCCTGTCTGCAAGGTTTGCTATCTTTCTCAAAGACTTACCCTTCTTATGCAATTTAATAATTACTTTTCTTGTCTCCTCATTTGTTTCTGTTCGGTTGCTTCCCACTTTGACAGCCCAACGTGCAGTTTTTTCACTTCTATTCACAACTAAACTCATTCTGTTACTCGTCATGCTATACAGAGGTGTATATTCAGGTGAATACTAGTGAACCCCAGTTGTGGTATCTTTGTTTCGTATTCGTACGTCAGGTGTACGATCACTTTTTGCGTTTACGCTATACACTTTCTACGGAATTTATTTACTTTCTGACCATTAAACTTGTCTTTGTGGTTCTTTATTGATACATTCATAAAGCTTAGTTTTCATTATTCACATTGTGTGTGTTATTACACTTCTTAAATTTTCTGTTTCTTTTTCGCAGGCATTCTCGTTTCAATAGCATAGGTGTACGAACACTTTCTGCGCTCACTGTATGTACAGTAAATACAAATTTATAATTTTTGACTTTACGAAGTGTACAATGTAATTGTTCAATAATTAACATAAGCAGGCATTCATTAATTTATATTAATATAATAATTAATAAAACTAATAAGCGGGTGATTGATGACTCAGTGGTAGAGTTTTCATCTATGGTATTCTAACCCAGGACATGTGGGTTTTCGATGGCTAATTTTGTGTTCGAAAATTTTCCCGGTGGAAGGCCTACCTTTCTTATATTTGTTCCATCATCACTCATTAACGAATTTAGATTATCAAAACTCTATAGCCATATATTCATTCTGTCCGTCAGTGAAGCAAACAGTCTCAAGAACTATCTGATGGATTACCAATCAATTTTGGCCATGATGTACAGAGTCAATAGTTAAGAATCGAGTTCCCTGATGAATGTAATATTCAAACCGGAAGCGGTAGAAATCAACCATTTCCGGTTTTAACGTTAATCATTATATAGTAAATATGGTAATAGATAGCGAGAAGCGGTTTCCAGTATTCGACATATATATAACATTCATGTAGATAGAATGTTACCCAATTTGTGCATCTGCTGAAAATAATGAGCTTAGGTATTTAGAGAGCATTTTCCGCTTTAGAAAATGTGTGCTTGGTAAAGAATGTAGAGAATTAGCTGAGTCAGGCATGTAGCTAGAATATGGTAATAGGAAGGGGGGGGTCTGTCACGAAATACTGTGGTTATTTACCAGGGGCTCAATCATTCTAAACTATTTTATTGGCAACATATATTGGTTCGTTTAGCCAAGATTTCTAAATGGGGGGATGATATGAAATACTGTGGTTACACACCAGAGGCTCGATCAATCTAAATATTTTACTGACAACATACCCATATTGATTGGTTAGGACAATAAAATGAGGATATATTAGTAAGTATTTTAATAAGAAGCTATGAAGAAATCTCGAGTAAAAGAATATAAAAAAGTATTGAAAAAGATATAGTTTTCCGAGGTCATTCGAACGGTGTCGAGAATTTTGCGTCTGGGAAATTTGCGCCCTACCTCAAGAACAGGGAAAATTGCGCCTGCGATGTACCTCCACCGGGAAGTTGAGCCCTGCGAAATAAAAGAACCTATTGGAGCTTACGCATTTGCTCGGAGGGGCTGACATTACAGCATAAACAATCCTTCCCCACAACCATGCCATTTGTGATTTATTTTCATTGTGGCTATATAAGGGGAGAATAAACTTCAATATAAGCCAAAAGAACACAACGGATCAAAGCAATCACTGCTTCTTCCAGAGATGATTTTGGGGGAACACTGGCCTCCCCAGAGCTCTCAGAGTGCCCCCTCGGAGGAGATCAAAATAATACGTCTATAATATAATAATAAAGAGAATAGTACCAGCAGTGACCCCCCTCCGGAATACTAAGTGTGCCCCCCGGAACATTTTTTTCTGAAAGAACAACTGAACGCAATTGTGTGTTTGAATTCCAGCAAGTAAACACACTGTACATAGTTTTCTTGATAATATTACTGAACTGATTTTACATTCACTTTACATTTTCTTTTCTATATTTTGTGTCCTGAAAAGCCAAACAACTCGCAAGGATTGTGAACAGAGATATCTGGGTAGAGCCAAACAACCTTTTGTAGATTAAATTATACTCTTTGATTATATTAATAATTATATATCAGTCATTTATACTTTTTTGTAAATTTTGTAGTATAATGAAAAATTGTATTTGTATGGATTGCCCTTTAGTGAACTAAAATTGTATTTTTTTCATTTGTTCGGAATATTATAACGGATGGAGTAACTCACTGAGACGATGATAGGCAAGCCTAGTTCAAGTGTGAGTGGAAGTTACTTTACACAATACAAAAATAAGTTGAATTGTAGGGCGCTAACATCCCAGTGCAAATATATAGCCGGCGCATTTTCCCCTCTTTTTGGGGTAGGGCGCAAACATCCCAGTGCAAATATATTGCGAGCGCATTTTTTCCTATTTTTGTGGTAGGGCGCAAATTTCCTGGGCGCAAAATTCTCTCGTCAAGGAAAATATAATGTCCGTGAAGTTGACAAGCCACTTATGTCAGACTCCAATTTCGACTTTAAACGTCGCTAGTGCTACGTTAGTGTTCGATAGTGACGCAAATCGTTAGTACTCCACAGATAACGTGTGCTTTTTAAATAATGGATATAGGTCTTCTAACTGCATGCCAACACGCCCCTTCTAAGAATCATCTCAAAAATGAGGTTAACCGTTAGAGCAAGTAAGTGCTCATTAGAGCCATTAACATTAATGCCTCCATCGTACGGCCCTATGAGTAATGATAATAGCACGCTCTTTGCTAGTCTCAATGCGTCCCTATATTCTCGCGAACAT
Organism: Thermobia domestica; assembly: GCF_964235325.1. Classification (NCBI taxonomy): domain Eukaryota; kingdom Metazoa; phylum Arthropoda; class Insecta; order Zygentoma; family Lepismatidae; genus Thermobia; species Thermobia domestica. The sequence goes on along the minus strand of NC_137454.1, from coordinate 13,795,091 downwards.
TCTGACGTGCCCAAGTTAGTTACTTTTTTTTTTTTTTTTGCAACTATTGTTTATCTGTTATTGTTTATTGCTAGTCTGCAGAGTAGTCCTTACATTAATATGCCATTGTCCTTGATAATCATTGCGTATTTACAAGCAGTTTGTTATTACTGTTAGAAGATATCAAAAAACAACAGATAAAATCTACTACTTAACGGTTCACATTTTTCTTTTACAGTACATAAACGATTGATAATAATAATAATATTAATAATAATAATAATAATAATAATAATAATAATAATAATAATAATAATAATAATAATAATAATAATAATAATAAGACTATTCCAGCATAAAAGTTATCAATTGCATCCCACTGGCAACAAGAGACGCATATTTTAACTTCACAAAAATTAGTTTCTCACGATTTTCTGGAAAACTACGTATGATAACATCTTCATTATGTCAAGTTGTTTATCTCAGTGTGATATATGTCTTACCTCTGGACAATATCACAGTAAAACAAAAATTAAATATTAGAAGTACATCGTACTTTTGGACTACATCTCATTAACCATGGGAAGATTGAGTAGTGTATACTTTAGGATGTAAGTTTCAGCTTAATTTGCATCATACATTCTTAGGATTACAAAAAGGAAATTTGTTCGTTTGCGTTTGAACAAAATTCTTAGGATTACAAAAAGAAAAAATAATTTTTCCGAATTCCGGAATTTTTCCGAATTCCGGATTTTTTCCGAAATCCGGAATTTTTCCGAAATCCGGATTTTTTCCGAAATCCGGATTTTTTCCGAAATCCGGATTTTTTCTAAATTCCGGATTTTTTCCGAAATCCGGATTTTTTCTAAATTCCGGAATTTTTCCGAATTCCGGAATTTTTCCGAAATCCGGATTTTTTCTAAATTCCGGAATTTTTCCGAATTCCGGAATTTTTCCGAAATCCGGAATTTTTCCGAAATCCGGAATTTTTCCGAAATCCGGAATTTTTCCGAATTCCGGAATTTTTCCGAAATCCGGATTTTTTCTAAATTCCGGAATTTTTCCGAATTCCGGATTTTTTCCGAAATCCGGAATTTTTCCGAATTCCGGAATTTTCCGATTTTACTTTCCGGATTCCGGAAAGTAAAAATTCCGGAATTGGCCATCCCTAATTTTGACCCATTTGGAACAGTGTGTGCCATATACAAAAAATACTATTAAATATCGCTTTATAATTACTGTATTATTTTTAAGCTAACAAGAGAAATACCATAATATCTTTTGTTATTTGTTTACATTTTGTATTAATCTACCCATGTATACTTTTGTTATCTATTTTTGCGTAGACCGAGCCTTTCTTTTCTTTTCAGCTGTTTTCCGCAATAGTTATTCAAAATATAAATGATTAGAACAAATTGTACATTCTTTCCTTAAAATGAATGCCATCGTAAATACAGCATTTTCTTTGTGCAAGACAGTGCATCTGATATATCGCGGCGACTATGTGAGAAGGTGAATCATGACACCGCCACGCCTCCGAAACGGAAGTGTGTATTAAATTTAAATCTGCAGAAAGAATTTATTTTTTAATGAAGTATTTTCATTAAAAAAAAACTTACGAATTCGAGTCCCAGAATGGAATCTGGGAATCTGATTTAAATTTCCCGTTCCAGTCCCGGACTCAAATGGGCAGCATTCTTGCAAATTAAAATTATGGTCACCTGGAGGATACGCTCATCTGCCAGGAAGTGAACAGCCCCTTCTAAACGATCCTTCTGGATCCGCTAGTGGACTGAAGTGTTTTAAAAAAATCTGAAACTAACACAATGTCTGGAATTGTAAACCCGAATTTTTTTTCAGAATTCACCTGTATACTCTATTCTATTTTTCCTACACACTATCATTAGCTACCTTATATACTCATTCAATGTTCAACATTCATCCATAGCATCATATTACAGAGGTTTCCTATCTCCGTTCTTCTTCCAGAGTTCTTGCGTCATATCCATACAACGTTAAACCTCACACCACATCTGCTTTCTTATCAGCCTTTATTTCAGCTCTATGTTCATATTTTCGCTCAGAATATTTTGTTTTTCCTGTAAATGACGTTTTACCTGAGCCATTCTTCATTTTGAATCTTGTTTAAATCAACTATCAATTACGATTAGGATTAGAAATTACATTTCTGGGATTTTGACATCTATGGCCATGTTAGGTCTTCACGTATCGAGGATGATGTGTCTAGGCGATCACACTATCCGAGGAAAGGGACGAAAAGGAAAGAAACGACCTGGGACTTATATGTTAGGTATCATCCCGGCATTTTCCTGGTGTAAATGAGAAAAAAAAACAGGAAAACCTCACTCACGAAGGCTGGCCTGTAAAAAGCTTTTTTACACTACTTCGAACAGTGCCACTACCACGAATCGAACCCAGGACCGCTCGCCCCTACACTACACTGGAGCACATCTATTATCTATTGTTCTAAGGCATTGTAAAGAACAAAATTTCCACACCTCTTCCACCACGTGATCCCCAATTTTAATATTCAATTTTTGTGTTTGTTTTCTCGCACAGCTCATAAGTTGCTTTGCTCTTCTTCATTTCCATATTAAGTTTGCTGCTACGCTGCTCTTGCAATCAATTTACACTTACTTCTAATTACTTTTCTTATCCTGCCCCCTAGCAGATAAGATCTTAATTGTTTTTTGTAAGATTCTTCAATGGGGGTTTTAAATTTTCTTCATTTCTCCAAAATTACAGGTAGTTTACCGCAGGATGGAAGTGTTAAAAATGTGACTTTCTCGAAAGCAACTATAACGATTTTTTAAAAAATATACTCTGTATATATATATATATAATATGATGTATTTCATACATCATATTTCATTAACAGCCATACGTTGTAAATTTAGAACGGATTGTTTACTTTTAAACCCTGTATTCACTTGTTCAACTTATAGTTAATCGCACGGTTAATTGACTTTGTGTTGTTGCTACTAAATCGAAACGATTACATTGAACCCGTTTTTTGGATTCTGTTCAATTATTTCAACAAAAATTGAAGGCTATTTGTCAACTTGCTTTTTTTTTTTTTTTTTTTTTTTTGCAATAATGTTATCATCGCTGCTCCTCGAAGAACCGCTATGTGCCACAACTTTTTAGAAGCAAAAAAAAAAAAAAAAAACATTCGGAACTTTTAAAATTTTGTCAAATATACACGGTAAAACATGAAAAATATAATAAAATTAGTTCTGCATATATTATGCACTGCACATTGTTGTATCTTGCTTCAATAGTATTATGTGTTTATGTAGCACCTTTTGCGCCTTTATAAACACACACAGAATTTGTATACATTAATCAATGCGTACGTGATAAGAACTAAAAGCCTTTAATTTTAATCTATAATTTTTCATTGTTGTGGCGAAACAATTGAGTATTAACTTATGACGTTATAAGGGAAGCTGCCTGACAGTTTTCTGGTTAATTTGCACGACATAACTCACTTTCGACAAAAATGTCACATAGTGGTTCTTCCAAGCACAGCGACGTTATGTTATAGCAGGATAATTATAAGATAAAATAAAACTAGCAATAACAAGGGAAACGAAAAGAAAACGAAGTTGGGTAGATCATATATTTGAATCAAAGAATTTTCAATAGAATATTCAAAACAAGTGCAAAATACGTCAACTATCATACATTTACCATGTTTTCTTTCTATAC